>NC_091748.1:74485403-74595403 GCF_043380555.1 Nothobranchius furzeri
CACACACACACACACACACACATATATATATATATATATATATATATATATGGTGATGGGTTTTTCATGCTTGCAAGGTAATTTCAGTTCTTTTCCTTCTTTTACAACATTTTGGATTTCCCGTCAGGATCGAAAACACAGCATGATTCTCTGCATCCATCTGCAGCATTTTAACTAAAGTGTAGCGCATTATCCATGATCTGTGTTTACTAAATCCTAATCCAAGCTGCCTGCGCCTCCCCAACATAATAATAAAAATAAATAAAAAGTCTATATCGTCCCCATTATCCAACACAATTAGCAGCCACACAGTAAAGCACGGACGCTGCCACACCATGATGGATATCGCCAATAAAAACACGGATTACTATCAAAGCATCGCTGTTTACAAGGTGATCTCACCTTGATGCTGCTGCCTGTGGTATCCCAGTAATTCCTCTCCTCATCAGGGTCATCATTAAGCCGCGTGTGGGCCGTTACACAAAGTGTTGTTTATCGCACAACAGCTACAACTCTGGGGCACGTTTGGGAACTGGTGATGATGTTTGGAGTGGACTGAAGGATCAACCTTGAATGGTATAATTATAAACTTTGGTTTGTTTTTTTAGAAATCAGTCAATCAAAGATACTTTATTAATACCAGAGGGAAATTAGAGTTTCAGTACACACAATTAGAGATTAGACGTACATGGGCAAGAGACATGACAAGAATTGGTGACTGTGGTCATTCGCAACCCTGAGCCGCGCTACCTTAATAGAGATAAGAGGGTTACATGAGGATTGGTTCAGGTGGAGGAAAAAAGGCACTTCAGAGTTACCCTCCCACCAGGAGGGCAGCTTTGCTCTGCAAAAAAAAAAAAAAAAAAAAAAAAAAACCCTCAAACAGATATGCAACAGACCAGACAACACAACATAAGTGTCCACTAGGTGGGGTGGTGGGTTGGGACTATCCCCACTTCATTTCCTGCAGCCACGATAAGCAGCGCATGTCACCTCAGTGTGGATAGAGGGAGGAGCATTGAGGGTTGGAGTGTTGCAGTGACCCTGGAATGTTTCAGTGGCCTTCCTGCAGTCCTGCCCAGGCTGGGATAGGAGACAGAGTTGAGTTGCAATAGCGACGGCACATTCCACATATCTTCTGAGGGGAGAGTTTTCGTTGGAGCCTTGCAGGCTCAAGGGCACCAGATTCCAATTAGAAATTGTTTTGGGGCCAGACAGAGATAATTTCCTCTCTGTCTTACAGTTTGTTGGTCCTCAACCTCTCAAAATCCCAATAATGGACATTAATCTATCCCAATCCGTGCTGATCCGTCCACTCTCTCCTTAAGGACATCCATCTTTTGTGCCAATTATGAATCTCGGCCAAAGTCCCAAGCTTACGATTCATCTCGGCAATTATCCTCCAAGGTAAAGGATTAACAGAACATGTCCAAACTTCTTCACTCTGAACCGATTCAGACTTCCTTCTGTTTGTGAACCTGTTGTCCTGGGATTGAGGTGATGAGCACATACCATAATAAACAGGGCAAGATACTTTCGCCTCTGGTTTCTATTATAAAACTGAATTTGTGGTGCAACAACAGGGGGGGGGGGGGGGGGGGGGGACTCAGGATAGCTCCAGGTAATCTGTATGAAGTATGAGCTATATTCATCCCAAGAACCAAATAATCCCACCTGTTTTAAATATAGAATAGATGACTGCCGGTGTGATGGTATTCTGGTGGAGATGATAGACGGTGAAATGGAGCCAAAATGAATAGATCCTCAGTCCAACAGGCCTAAATTCATTCTGCAGGCCCAGTGGAACAGTGTTATCTGAATCTACCGTCCTCCACAGCTGCCTGAGGAATATTGAAGACAGCTAAGGTCAAATTATAGAGGAACGTCAGCATTTGTGTGACTGTGGTGAAATTACTTACAGTTCACAAAAGACCTGATAGCTAGCCGACCTGCTGTGTGATGATCTACGACAGAGGTCAAAATGTTGAAAAACATAAGGAGTCATCGTGTTTGTTGAGTTCAAACCCAGTTAAAGTCAAATGTGATCATGTGGAGAAAAATACCAAATCTGAGACATGTTTAAGATGCGGGGAAATCTTCTACATCAGCAGAGCATCAGAGCCTAAACGCCCGTGATGAACTCCACACGCTCCCAGGTCCTCTGAACACGCTGTACTTAAGGTGTGAATGAGCTACACAGCCTAGCTCATTAAAGATACAGAGCAGTACATCCACTGGGTTGCTCCAGCTCCACCGTACACGATGGAGATCCCTTTCATGGACATCACTCATTAATATGCTAATATGTGTCATTAATGCTTGATAGTGAAAGGAACACCATTACAGTACTTAGTGGGTAATAGCTAAGAAGACCAGGAGGAGATGGCTCAAAGCTAAGATCCAGACGGTTTTACTGGTAAGGATGTGTTTTGTAAAACAAACCCAATCAATACATCGCTGATGTGGAACATTGGGGACGAAGAGCACTCCTGGCTGGATTTACCAACACTAAATCACTCATTCATCTGAACAGAATGGTGAGCTTTACACACAATGATCAACAGTTACCACCCAGTGAGCTGGAAGGGTTTTGGATCAAATGAACGGGCCTTTTTTTGAAGACCAATTTCACTGAGAAAACGTTTTTACTTGTTATTTTTTCAGATCAGTAACTCTGAGATTAACATGCAGGCTGAATGTGAAAATAGTCGTCCACCCTGTTTGCTGTTAGCCTCTGATAGAACTTATTTGGAGAGACGAAAAAGCCACACAGACCTACGTCCAGGAGGTGAATATTCTAAACATAAGATGTTCCAGGAAGGTCTCAAGTTCCTAACCGAGCACTTCGCTCTCAGACTGCAGGTTTACTGGTGATTCCCAGAATATCTAAAATTAGGATGGGAGGCAGATCTTTTAGTTATCAGGCTCCTCTGCTGTGGAACCAGCTCCCAGCCTTAGTCCGTGAGGCAGACACCCTGTCTACTTTTAAGACTAGGCTTAAAACATTTTTATTTGATAGGGCCAATGGTTAAAATCTGATGTTAGCCTAGATCTGGACAAGTGGGGGAGTAGAGGGAGGTGGAGTGTACAGTCGGTAAAGATGGCTCTCTCTTGCCCTGCCTCCAACATGCCTCCATCTAAAAGGCCAGGTTATCCAGAGTTATCTCTGTAGTTATGCTGCTATAGGCTTAGACTGCTGGAGGATACACTGACCGCTTTCCACACTCTAACACTTTCTTCTACAATCTGCTCTTTAACTGTATTATTTCCTGCTATTTCAGCTGTTAACTTTATTTTCTCTCTAAGTGTTTTTCTCCCCAGAAGAAGCTACAATGATGTTCAGCTAGCTGTGGTGACCTCATGGAGGGGGGCCATCGACTAGCACACTGCTGCTAACCACTTAAACTTTCTCCCTCTCCTGATAATAACTTTTTGCTTTCCTTGACGTTGGATGTGCTACTACTAGTTTACCTGTTTAATTATAGATTCACTAGGATAAATACAATAAAGTTTATCTCTCACCAAATAGAATATTTACTAAGAAATCACAATGTAACCATAGACACATTACTTTGTCTTTGTCTGTGTGTGTGTGTGTGTGTGTGTGTGTGTATGTGTGTGTGTGTGTGTGTGTGTGTGTGTGTGTGTGTGTGTGTGTGTGTGTGTGTGTGTGTGTGTGTGTGTGTGTGTGCCTGCTCTGTCTTCTCCATCCCCAGTGAGTCGTGGAGGATGGCTGCTTATACTGAGCCAGGATCCTCTGGAGGTTTCTTCCTGTTAAAAGGGAGTTTTCCTCTCCACTGTCGCTATATGCTTGCTTAGTATGAGGACTTGATGCAATTTGCTGGGTTCCTTATATAGGAAACTTTATTTCTGATTGGCTTAATGAACTGTGAATTGGAATTTTTATTATGTGAAGTGCCTTGAGACGACTCTTGTCGTGATTTGGCGCTATATAAATAAACTTGAATTGAATTGAATTGAATTTTCTCGCCACTGATAGGCTAGTAGGGCTCTCCTCAGATTGGTTATGTTTGTAGCAGCTCCATCCCGCTAAGTGCATGCTGTCCTCCTGCTACCATGATACACAGATGATGAGAGATGTGTCCTAACTTTCAGGTTACGGATGTTAAGCAAGCCAGATGCAAGTTAGAATCATCAACTGTTTGAATATATAAATGCAATGTAATTCAACGCTTTTTTCCCCATTGGTTGCCATTAGTCTAGGAGAGGAACATATCTGCTGCCCACCGCTGGGCACAACAGAGCAGTTTTATTATATTTCATGTTTCTTACACCCAGGTTAGGCACACTTATGTTTGGCCTATGTACTCTGCTTTAGTGAGATAACCTCAATACTTCAGAGCCAACACACATAAAGTCAATCCAATAGTGCGAAAAATGCAACGAGATTTACAACAAGTTGTATTAAAATGTAATTTTAAATTATATTTATTATCATACGTTTTCACCTTTTTTATAAAAGAAAGACACAGAAGATGCAAAACAGGACAACATTGTTATTATTACGCTATGTTCACATTTTTATAAAATAATTCCCTGAAACTGCTGTTTTGTTGGCAGAAGGGCAGCACTTAGTAGGGGAAGATGGTTTGCTGCTGAAAAAAGGAGCCAATCGTAGCAGATCCCTTCTAGGCAATCAGAGGCAAGAAATTAGGAACCTTCCTAGAATGTCTCACGTTTACAATATGCACACCCAGGAGAGAGCAGAGCGTGTCTCGACTAGTAGAAGCTAACCGTTAGTGTTAGCAACTCTACCGCACAGCAGAACTCCTCTAGGCTTGTGTTGTTTGTGAAGATAAAACATCAACGTTGTAAAGCAAAAACAGCCATTTAGTCAGTTACTTTTAGCCAATCAGAGGCGAGATGTCTGAGTATGGTGCAAGAGTCCAACCCCCCAGCTAACCTTTACTTCCTGAAACAGGAGCGCAACAGCTTTCACAGAAAAACGGCTCACAACGCTTTTATTTATGCTAGAGACCACAGCAGATGAAAACAAAAATGAGTGAATGTGAAGTTTGAATGGGAAACGTGTGTATGAGCACACTTGATTAAGCTCAACTTATTTCTTCTCATTGAAAATGTCACTTTTTGCGCCACAGCTCTGATCGGAACTGACACTTGGTGATATAAAGCGGGACTTGTCCCGATGGGTCACACGCACATCTCAGACGGGACTCACATAAATCAACTTCAGGACCCGGGACAGCTCCCGCACGGTGCGGCATACTAAACGGACACCGAGCCGCGCGGGGAAGCGGGTTAATTAGTGCCACACCGGGGCTGCTGTGCCGGGACAACTCCGAGGCCCGGCTGCGCTCAGATTAATTCTAGTCATTTCCGGGCAGATCTGGTCTTTTTCTCAGCGCCTCAGCAGAATAATGAGTTAGCAAGTGACCCGAAGACACCCCGACAAGCAGCTGGATATGATGCGGCGCCAAAGTCGCATTTCTCATCTCATTGGGTTTCTCATTACTGCGTTTTGCATTCGTGCATGGCTACTGAAAATTAATAGGAAGCATAACTAGGAGCCTGTTGTATTCACGGCCCTGCACGCTACCTGTCACGGACAACGTCCACGGGAAGGCTTCAGAAAGCCTTTCAGACACAAGGCTGAACTCAGAGCGCCTTAATTATTCCTGTGAGGTAGTTAGAGCTAAACTCCTCTTCATGACCGGCTCAGGCCGCCGCTTCCAGGGTGCTGATTTTATTTTTATCAATGCAATCTGAAATGAAGTCACGCGCCCGGGTGGAGCTCTGATGCCAGCTGCTATAATGTGTGCTGTCATGCTCATTATGAAAATGCCAGCATCCATTCGTTCAGCCGGTCGGTGGCTATCTGTGCTGCAGCCTGTGACTCACGGTTCATGCATAGGCATGGCCGAGACGGGATTCAACATTATGCAGAACACCTTCTCTCTCTTCAAACTAATGTGACAGCTCGAACAGATAAGGACTCTAAGTGCTGACATCTCCTCTGGTGGGCTTTTTTTTAATTCGTGGAGTGGACCAACAAAACTGTTAAGGAGGGGGAATTCATTTAGTCTCGCCGCCAAAGTCTTTAGAAATAACTGGCGCCTTAAAGCAGGTGTAAAGCTAATGGAAATGCCATTTCGCTCGCGGGTCAGCGTTTCATTTAAAGTGACGAATAGAGACGGGTGCTCTTCAAACGCTTGTTATTATTCTCTCCACGCCGTCCGCCTCGGTCCACCCTCCTCTGGCAGCGATTACAGAGAGCTACTTGTGTTTTAAACATGTGACAAAGTGAGAGAGGGGCTCAGAGGAGAGCTGTTCAGCTGCCGACAGCTCCTACACGCGGGATCCGGGTTCTGCGCTCCCCCGCACGGCAATGCGGAGTAGGCGGGTCAGCGGCGGAGACGACACCGGGCTGAGGCGACGGGACTCCTAACAGGGACTACATTCCAGCACATCTGTCTGCAGCTGGACTCCGACGGTTCCTGATGGAGAGAGAATAAGAAGAAAAAAAGCACTGAGGCTAATCCGCTAATCGGCATCTCCCGTGCGCTCCTGGAGTCTCTCCTCCTCCCTCTCTCCTCCTCCTCTTGACTCCATCTGCTGCTGGATCATTTCATTTGCTGAAGTCATTATTCGCTGAAAGGTCAAAGCTTTTAGGAACCTTTAATCACTCTGGAATAAGTAGACTCGACGTGTTATTTTCCTTCCCAAGTTTCGTCCGGGCTCCCCTTTGTCCGAGCCGCCTTCCTCTCAAATCGCTTCGACTTGGTTCGGAGTGTGCACAAGTGCGTCCTGGAGTGCCGTTTCCCCTTTTCTCTTCTCCGCGGAGTTGCTACTGAATCCCAGCAAACTGTGAAATGTGCTCTTTGGCCGCTGCGGCAGCTCGGGGCTCCGAGATCCTGCAAGAGGATGAAGAATACTGAGCTAAACTTTACGCGCTGTTCCATACCCTGGTGAGTTCCACAAATCTGACTTTTCCCTTTTTGTTGGAAAGTGCATCAATGCAAAGTACCAGAATCATCTTACCAGCATTCATGAGATCAGTTTTCTGGATGCATCTGTGGGACGCTCTGATCCACAGCTGCATGAAACCCTTCCTCTAGCTGCACCGTCTGACACACGCTGCTGTATCTGCTGATGTTTGAGAAACACATCCACACGCCTCACCTTTTACATCTGAACTAGCGGTCTTCATTTCTTCTGCACATCTATTTATTCCCACCAGCCTTTATCTGCCTTTCCAAGAAACATTTTTAATCTATTTTCCTTTGGGAGTGATGGCATTCCCGCCAGCCGAGGATCAGACCTGCACATCTCTGATATGTGGACAGAGCTGGGTTAAAGGAAGCAAAAACCACTCAGTTTCGTAGCTTAAGGGGGGAATGGAGGGGGGAAAATTCCCCACTGATTTAATAATTATATTTCTCACCCTTTAGCGTCACCCTCAAAGGCAGAACAGGAATCAGGGTAACCTCGTGAGATCACCATGGAGGCTGTGATAATGAGCCAAAAGCCCTCAAAGAAAGCAAATATCAGTTTTTTTCTGCCACAACAGCAGGCTGACTTACAGATGGTTTTTAGATGAAACCCTAAAATAAATGTCATCTTAGAAACTCTCTTGGAATATTGTTGTTGTTGCAGAGCTCGGTGGAAATAAAAGGCACTCGCTGTGATCCTCGCTGCACAGAAGTGTGCTCACAAGGCCACAACAGGGCTTCTGTTCCAAAGTGTCCTCATCCGTCCCAGGGGGCCGGTGAACCCGACTGTGCGGGCCTGAAAGGCACGCTGTCTCGTCTAATGAAAAGACAGATGCCTCTCATTGTGTTTGTCACCTGGACCACAACAAAACGGGTCAAAACCGGCTCTGGATGCACGCAACAGTTAAAACAGTGGTTTTAAACCAAATCTGCTTTTAGCGTGTTTGTGTAAACTCTTTGTGTCTGCAAGACCAGCAGCCCCCCCCCCCCCCCCCTTTTTTTTTCTTTTCTGGGTGACATAATGTACATGAGAGCTGACAAATGGAGCTTGAAAAAAAATACTTTTGCATGACAACTGTGACGAGCGGAGAAGCGTCTTTAGGCTTTTAGACTAATGCCAGCAGCAGGAATTACATGCCTGAGAGGGCTCCTTGTTCTCACAGCTTAGTGTTGGGTGGCTGATACGGCCGGATGCAGCATCATCTGTACGTTTGATGGCAGATGAGAGAAGGGAGGGGAGGTGAGAAACAAAAAGGAGCTCTGCCATCCTCCTCCCACTGCTACTGTAAGCTGATAAATGCAAATAATGTTCAGCAAAAAGGGCTTTCTATTGCTTATGCTAGAATAGATGGGTCAATGCTTTTGGGAGGATGGACCGCTTCCAAATCCTTAATATGATGACTAACTGCTGTTTCTGCATAAAATACCATTTTATTCTGTTTGATTATGACTGATGTTTGATTGGAAGAGGGAGCTGGGAGCTTGAGATACAAATGGAGCCAAAAAAGGAAGGCCGTCTCTGAGAAACATTTTTACTTATTGTGTTTTCATGCAGGCTGAACATGAAAATAGTCTCCTACACCTATCTCCTGCATTAGCTTCTGATAGAAATCGGTTGGTGAAACTCTGGGATTAGAAAATCCTGACAGAGCTACGTCACACTGTCACTAACGTTCATGGACTCGCCCATCTTGACTCACGACAGGGAAAGCTGTTGTTGGTTTAGCGCTCAGGAAACAGCAGTCTCAACCAGTACAAGCTAACTGTTAGCATTAGCTACTCCACCACATGGTAGAACTCCTCCGAGCTTGTGCTATTTGTGGAGATAAACACCAACGTTGCAGAGCAAACGTGGTAGAGTCGCGTTGCTGTTATCTAATCAGAGGAGAGATGTCCAAGTTTTGTCAGAAAATAACCCCTACTTTCACACTGGAAGCATCAGTGGAGTGGAAGAGCAAGAGAACGGTTTACTCTTGCTGCAGCCCAGTACACTCCAGGAGAGTCTTGGCCATGGAATGGCTTCCTCTCTGAACTCGCAAGATCACAAAATCCCTCGAGTTTTAACCATCTGCCATTAAACCACAGCAGCAAATGATCTGTCACCTTTGGTCTTTGGCCTGGTGCTGCACAACCAGTAGGCTTTGGTCACTGGACCTCAGGGACATGCTGGGGGTGTAGGGACTGAGGAGGCCACCAATGTATGATGGTGCTTGTTCATGTAAGGCCCTGTAGACCAGAACCAGGATCTTGAAATGTACCCTGAAGTTGACATTGCTTCACTTCTGGAACGATGCTGGGAGTAAATAACCCGTTTGGTTACTTGTATTGACGTAATCTGCATAGATTAGAGATTTTACACTTAAACTGTATGCGATTTACTGTCCAGCCCTGTGTTAACAGCAGAAATTGTCGCGTCCCAGAAGCGGCCTGGCGCGGCGAGCCGCTTCTGGGTCGCGGCTGGTTTGAACCACGCCCATAGACTTTTATGGATTCCAATATGAAGAAGTGCCATTATGTGGTGCTTATGCTTCTAGTGTGAAGTAGGGGATGGACTCCAAATCCTGTCATCTGAAGCTTCTTTCCCCTCAGGCTGAATTCTCCGCGCTGAAACACTGGACAGTATGGACAGGTTTCAAAACCCAAATTTGGCTTCACTGAAGGACTGGAAATGATCAGTTTAAAGACTGAAGGCAGAGAGGAAAATTATCTCAGCCTGACCCGAACAAATTCTTGTTATCTGAATCTGACGCCCTGGTAGCCTTGAGCTGCAACCAAATAAAACCCCCACGAAGGAATGCAGACAGATGCTGTGAAAACCGACTCCCACCTACCTTCGGATTGGTGGACTTCAGCCTGGCAAGGTCATCAATCTGTAGGACTCAATGTACTCTTTGCTTCTCCCAAGATCTCACTCCCACCTGTGACTGTACAGTAGATGAGCGCCAGATGGCTGCTCTCGCTGGGGGAAACAGGATCTCCCCCCACACACACCCACCCCACCCCTGCCTTCCTATTGGAGTCTCATGTTGTGTTGTCTGAAGTCTGTTGCATATCTGTTGGGGTGTGTGTTTTTTTTTTTGCAGAGCAAAGCTGTCCTCCTGCTGGAGGGCAGCTTTGAAGTGCATTTTTTTCCCTCCACCTGAACCAATCCTCATCTTACCCTCTTATCTCTATTAAGGTAGTGCGACTCAGGGTTGTGAATGACCACAGTCACCAATTTTTGTCATGTGTCTTGCCCATGTATGTCTGATCTCTGAATTGAGTGTACTGAAACTCTAATTTCCCCCTGGGATTAATAAAGTATTGATTGATTGATTGAAACAGGCGCACCGGAATTTCTTTTCCCCAGAGAGTGACTTAGTTGTGTTGCAACACATTCTCACTCCCAGCATGTCAAAAACAAACGCTTGGTCAGCCACCCTCCACGTCAGACCCCTTGACGCCAAAAGTGCCCTTTTTCGGTACTTATGTGCGAAAAGGGGTTTTTCCCTTATTTGACTGCAGATCCCAAAGCAGCGTGACACTGACGCGATGGGATGTCCGCAGCCAGGGCACCAAACAATCTCATTGTACCTCACCCTAACCTCATCCTCTTATTTAACCTTCCCCTCACCCCTATCCCAACCTTAAGCATCTTGCTAGCGAACATGTTAGTGATGTGTCGGTCGCTCTAAACGCCGGCTCTATGAAGTGAACGGCGGGAGCCGCCTCGTCATTGGTCGAGTTTGGACCGAGCCAACGCGAGGGGGAGGTTTCAACTACCACCGTGGAGGTTAGAAGTAGAGGGTATGTGTAACCTCCCCCTCGCCAGATGGTATGTTCTAACGTTCCCCGTGGGCGGAAAATACGAAAATTCACAGTCAGACTCTGACTGTCAGAGTCAGAATGCATGGGAAACAAACACTTGATCACAGTGAGAGTAACGTTTTAGGCAGCAAGAGGGTTAAGGTTAGGATGAGGGAGAGGGGAAGGTTATAAATAGTGAAACGTTAAGGTTTAGGTGCGGTTAAATGAGCTGGTTTGATGCAGCATCAGCGGATATCTAATCACGTCAGTTTTACGCTGCATTGGGATCTGCAGTTACAAAAGGGAAAAACCCCTTTTCGCACATAAGTAACGAAAAAGGGCACTTTTGGCATCTGGGGTCTGACGTGTAGGGTGGCTGACCAAGCGTTTGTTTCTGACGCTTAGGGTGTGAGAATGTGTTGGACTTAGAAGGCATTCATTCCTACTAGAGACCACTGGGGTCACTGGGGCGGTGGCGGTACAGGAGTTAAGCGCTCAACCTATAATCTGAAGGTTGCAGGTTAGAGCCCTGCTCAGTTTGTTGCAGTCCTTGTGTCCTTGATCCCCCTTGTCTGCTGGTGGTGGTCGGAGGGACTGGTAGCGCCAGCGTTCGGCAGCCTCGCCTCAGTCAGTGCGCCCCAGGGCAGCTGTAGCTACATCGTAGCTCATCCCCACCAGTGTGTGTGTGTGTGTGTGTGAATGACTGATTGTGTTGTGAAGTGACTTGGGGGCTCCAGGACTCTAGAAGGCGATATATCAAGTACAGACCATTTAAAAATAAGAGTAAATTTCCTTTTTAGGAAGTGTCTGTTAGTGTTCAGTGTTGTTCTCAGGTCCAGATTCCTGATGATCGTCTCAGTGTCCTCAGCTTATTATATTATGATAATGAACAAACCACTGAGCGTTATGTAAGCATAGAGATGAGGGTGAAAGAAAAAAGGTGAACAGAAAGACGAGAAAAGTAGAAAATTCTACATTTTTAGGGATTTGAGTCTGACTTGGTCAGCAGAATCTCACAAAAGCAATCTACAGATTTGCAGTCGTTCTTAACCAGACCAGAGCAGAACGCTGAGACAGACGCCAGGAAGCAGCAACAACCTGCAGACGCGTTCCTCAGACTGGATTTGTCTGACCGTAATCGCATTTGCAGGTTTGCTGTTGTAAAAAAGGTCAAATAAAATAAAGCAACAAACAAAAATGAAAAGAGAGAAAAGGAATGTGTCTGTGTAATTTAGGATCAACCTTTGTCCCCGTTCCCGCACAAGGCCACCACTAGAAGAAATCTATTTGGGCTGCACTGTGATTTATGGAAGTGTCACTTTCTGTATGTTCTGCGCCTCGTGGTGATGTGTAGCCACATAAAACCACACAAGTGAAAAGTTTAATGTCGGAGCAGCAAGATTTAAGGGGGCTTCTCTCCCGTTTGCTTCCAGTTTCAGCTTTATCGTAATAATAAAAACATTGTTTACATTCAAACGGGCTGGGAACAAACTCACACGCTCCTCGTCTCTCTCAGGTTCATGAAATAGTGAATCAAGAGTCTGGAGTTCAGTTTGAAGGGTTCTGAGGATGTGAGAGGAGGATCTTCTTTTGGCGAAGCATAAAAACTGATCAGGTGACTAGTCTTTAGTCTTTGCTGTTTTCTGATTTGAAAGTTGTCTTTTTTTATTTTTCTCTCTCATCGATTTCCCCCCTCAACCTTCCACCCAGCTCACGTGGATAGATGTGCTTTGTTGAGCTCACATTTCTACGTCGGCCCGGGAGTCGTTTGCCATCAAGCTTCTCCATCTTTAAAAGATCCTTTGATATTTTATAAATAGTATAACATCAGATTAGATCTTTTAAAAGCTGCTTAGTGGCTCGTTTTCTCCTTAAATCTAACAAAAAAAGCACATCATCGCACTCTTGACTTGTAGGAAAGAGGTAACGCTTAATTTTACAGTAATTACTAAGTACTTACATGGTAATTACATAGTAAGTTAACAGGTTTTATTGTGTAATTAAAGTGTATAATTGTAAAAAATTGCAGTTATTGAGTAATGCAGTATTTACTGGGAATCTTTAGTAAAATAAAATCTAAAATTGAACATAAGTTAAATGGTAATAACTGTTTAAGAACTCAGAAACATGCTTACTATGTAATTACCATGTAAGTACGTAGTAATTAAGAGACTGTAAAAGGAAGTGTTACCAAAAATGACTAATTTAGCTGCTGCTGTTAGTTTTCTAGCTATGCAGAACTTCACCAGGTAACTTTCCACCTGCTTTCCCTCATCTGGATATCCCAGCTGCTGTCAGTCAAGAACAAAACCTCCTGTTTGCTTTGCCTGCTTCCTTTTAGCAGTTCAGTATTACAAATTCTTAATATTATTATATTTCCAGGGAGATATTTGCTTTGTAGGGAAGTAATTGTTTTCTTATCAGAGAACAAAGCCTCATTACTGCCGTGCGTGTAGTAATTCCAGCCTGTCTGCTCCGCGTTGTGGCAGCCAGCTCGGCTGCTTGCTCCGGTTTGTGTGACTCGCCGTCTGGGACGTTCTGTTAGGCGTGGCCTTCTTGGTGCTCCTTTGTGGCTCAAACTACACATTTTGGCCAAAATGACCTCTCCCAGTGACAGGGGATAAGTCTGGAGTGATGACAAGTCTGGCTCAGGAGATGGAGAGCGCTGTGCGCTGTTCAAGGTCACATCCGAGTTAGGATTCAGACACTTTGTGTTGGCTGGGAAAACAGTGCTCAAGCGTGACTTACAGTGTTGGGCCATTAACTCACGGTAGAGACTAAATGTATCCATAATTACATAAATTACAGAGCTCCTTTGTTTAGTGAATTATTTGATGCATTCTAATGGGATCACGGTTGAGTCTTTTGGGCTTCTAGAGTACTACACAAAAAAAAAGGATGTTCATTTTTGCGCATTTAGCTTCAAATGATAATGTTAAAATGAGATGTTTTATTGTAACTGAAATATGCAAAGTTACATGTAAATATTAAAATCTAAACATAACTAACAGGCACACTCAGATTGCTGCAAATGGGTAGTCTACCAAAATAAAAGCATGGTTAAGAGATCACTTCTTTAACACCTCAGAGTCTTATTTGCTAATCAGATTGTTTGAATCAGAAATTACAACAGATATCACACTACTAGTGTGTGAATGAGCGTTGTGAAGCACCTTGGGGGGTTATAGGTGCTACATGAAAACAGGCCATTTAATATACTGAAATATTCTTCCACATTTCACGGGCCAGTTTTAGTCTTATGAGGATCTAAAGTATGGATGTTATTTGGTAACGTTAAACGTGGAAATGCTTGTAAACTTTAGTCTATGTAGATTTTGCCTTTATACTGAAGGAACAAACTCTTTTGGAAGTCATTTTTTTATATTAAAACTAAGGATGGGAATTTAACAGATTAATGATGATGAACTTATTAGGAAAAAATGGCTTACACTAATACACATACACTAATATCCCAAAAAATCCCAACTACTTTATAGTTATAGATATTCATGCATCAGTCTTTCAGTCATTCACCCCGTCAGGAGTAAGTGTGTATAACTACTCAGTTAAAACTGTACTGCCATTATTGTACTGGTACACAATAACATCAATGCAATATATGTGTTCAATAGCTGTGCAATACAAGATTTACATAGTATGTTTGTGTCCCGTACAATATGCTGCACAGTTCTGGAACCCACGTTTGTTATTTTTTTATTCTGTGTTACAGTTTACACTGTGGGATCAATATTCTATTCTATTCTATTCTATTCTATTCTATTCTATTCTATATAGACTCATTAAAATGTGGGTATGTAATCTGTTTCTCACTAACATTATTTTGAATAATGCAAGGCAAGGTAGCTTTATTTTTTAAGCACATTCCAAACACAAAGGCAATTCAAAGTGCTTTACAGAAGCAAGACCAACAAACACAAGAAAAAAAAATAACTAAGAAATGTAGATATTAATTTCAGATTTAACAAACAGATCAAAGGCATGGTCCAAAGGTTGGCAGTTACAGTACAAACAGTGCAGCATAACAAACATTCATTCAAAGGCTGATGAACGCATGAATGTTTTTATTTTGATTTAAATGTCACTAGAGTTGGGACACATTTGAGGTCGGAGGAAGCTGATTCCATCTGTGTGCAGAATTAAAAAAAACGTCTTGAACAATTAAAATGTGTTAATCTAGATTAAATTATTGCAATGCCTCTGACTAATTAGGTTAATTTGCTTATTGGAGTCCCATCGTAAAACCAGTTTAAAGACCAAGTTAACTGAGAAACTTTTACTTGTTATTTTTGAAATTGGATCAGTCACTCTACGTTTAAAGCTCAAGTAACCTCAATTAAACAGTTTTTTGTTGATAAATCGTATAGCTGAGTGTCTAATGGTGTAATAACAGTAATGTGTAGTCATTATTTTGGCAGTTTAGTGCAACTTACATATAATTTATTATTTCGGCCCAAAACCAAATCAAATCCAAGTCTTCTGCTCCACCTTGATTTAGAATCAGCCACAGCTGATGACAATAGAGCTGTAGGGTACAGTGCTACATGGCAGCACAGCACTGGACCTCCAGCTGGCTCAGCCACTCGCCCACTGATATGAAACATTACGGCTCGATGGCGAGCTACAATGTAGCCACAGCTGCCCTGGGGCACACTGACAGAAGTGAGACTACCGACCACTGGCGCCACCGGTCCCTCTAACCACCACCAGCCATAATCATAATGAAGGCAATAGTTCTAGAAAATATGTATAGCACCACGTTAAAATAAAATACAGAATTGGTTCTTTAGAGGGTGATTAAACAAGTCAAAACTCTAAATTTGGGTTTGTTGCCTCTTTGGACTCACCATGCTGGGTTCACAAACAGCTGGTCTTCATCCATTCCTTGAGTGATTAATAAAAAAGAAATAATCAAATCAAATTTGGCAAAGCTCCATCACTAATTGGATCCACAACAACTCCAGAAGTTCAAGAAAGAATGTAATAGTCCACAGGGCAATCTCCCTCCAACTGTTTGCACAGAAATCTCTCCCTCCCACTCCTACTCTGCAGAGAGTACACACTTTGGTTTGACCCTCCACGCATCGGAAGCTTTGTAGTGCTGTTCTGTCTTATTGCTTTGAGCTTCCATGAGTAATGATTATAAATGCATGTTTGCATCGCTGTAATCGTGTGTTTGTCAGCCTGCGTGTGAGCGCTTTTCATTGTGACATTCTTTTGTCTTTGATGTCTTCCTCCCAGGACACCACAGGAGCTCATCTTTTGTTCCTCTCTCTGCTTTTTTTTTTTTTTTTTTGGTAAGACAGCCATATGAGTGCAACTGGCAGTCATATTATAATTTCACAAAGGCTGCACGTTACCCCCGGTGCTGGTATGAGCGGTATTGTTGACAGTTGTAGGCGGGAAGATAACTGGGTTAATTAAGGCCAAAAACCTCATTAGTCAGCACGGAGGGGAAGATGTAGAGTTTATCAGTTCCTGTTCCCTTACTTTGAGGATGGTTTGAGGGGTGGCTTGCAGACAAGATGCTAAGTGAATCCTCCTGGAAGAAAAAATTCAAATTTATCCATCCATCCATTTTCATCCGCTTATCCAGAGTCGGGTCGCGGTGGCAGTAGTCTAAGGCGAGAGGCCCAGACTTCCCTCTCCCCAGCCACTTGGGCCAGCTCCTCCGAGGGAATCCCAAAGCGTTCCCTGGCCAGGTGAGAGACATAGTCCCTCCACCGTGTCCTGGGTCTACCTTTAGGTCTCCTCCCGGTTGGACGTGCCCAGAAAACCTCACCAGGGAGACGTCCAGGAGGCATTCTGACCAGATGCCCGAGCCCCCTCAACTGGCTCCTCTTAATGTGGAGGAGCAGCGGGTCTACTCCGAGCCCCTCCCGGATGACCGAGCTTCTCACCCTATCTCTAAAGGAGAGCCCAGCCACTCTTCGGAGAAAACTCATTTCTGCCGCTTGTATCCGCGATCTCGTTCTTTCGGTGACTACCCAAAGCTCATGACCATAGGTGAGGGAAGGAGCGTAGATCGACTGGTAAATCGAGAGATTCGCCTTCTGGCTCAGCTCTCTCTTCACCACGACAGACCGGTACAACGCCCGCATCACTGCAGATGCAGCACCAATCCGCCTATCTCACTCTCCAGCCTTCCCTCACTCGTGAACAAGACCCAGAGATACTTAAACTCCTCCACTTGGGGCAGGACCTCATCCCTGACCCGGAGAAGGCATTCTACCCTTTTCCGAATCAAGACCATGGTCTCAGATTTAGAGGAGCTGATTCTCATCCCAGCTGCTTCGCACTCGGGTGCGAACCGCTCCAGCGAAAGCTGAAGATCACGTTCTGATGAAGCCAAAATTCAAATTAAATATTTTAATCAAAGCCCCTCCCATAAAGCAGCCACTTCTGCCGTCTCATTTCCCACCATTGTTTTTCTTTTTCCAAGAGTAGGAGATCACAGAAAGTGGCCCGTTTCAATTTGCACATCACCATGCCAACAAAGAAGATCTGCTGTGGTGAGTGCTCCAGTCATATGGACACACACACACACACACACACACACACACACACACACACACACACACACACACACACACACACACACACACACACACACACACACACACACACACACACAGAGCTCAGGTAGGTGACCATCATGGCGCTGGCACTCTCCAATGAGTGAGCAGATGTTTAGAAGCCGAATCCTCTCTTTTTGTTCTGGTCTCCAAAGAAAACGGCTGTTGAATTCTCAGGACAGATTAGGCGTGGGAGTTCCCACATCTCATCAAGCTTACTGTACCCTCCAGAAGACAGCATGAGAGTCAAGATCCAACACTGCAGTCAGTAGCCAGGCCTGCATCTTTGGAGGAAACGTGATTCTGGCTGTCACACACAGCTAGTGGATGTGCCTCAGAAAGACACTCTTTTAGAGAAATATATTCATTACAAACATCACTGGTGGACAGAAAAGCTCAATCAGAAAGGTTTTTAGGACGTTCATGTAAACCAACTGAGGTATTAAGTCACAGGCAATTATCTTGATTGAACTCAACGAGTTCATGAATCAGTTCAAAACAAGCGCTTCATGAAAGTGCTATTTTTAAGCATGAAACATGCTGATTGTTTTTCCTCCTGACCGCCTGCTTAAAGCCCGGGTAGAGGATCTGGTAAAAAGCCGTTGTTGTATGTTGTAATAACCACAATTCAAAGGACCAATCCTTTTTAGGCTACTGTCACACAGCAGTGGCCCCATGCTTGTGAACGACTATAAAAGCCTTCATCATTCACCTGTCACACGCTCACTCGTCTAGTTATATCCATTCGTGTCTCGAGCTTCTTTTCCACCAGCATCGCTTCCAAGCAGCTGTTGTTTTTTCCAAGATCCACGGGAGAACGTGGTTCTTACCCTGTCCATTAATCCCTCTGTAACTCCTCAGGATGCCGTTCTCATCGGCGTACGCTCGGGAGTTACTAGAGCAAAGCGCCTCTGTCTACCAGCCTGTCACTAGCACTTCTGCATCTGGGTTTTCAGGGGTCTTACCTCTCTGCCCAGCCCTATTCAGAGCTCCTCTCCCCAAACCATGCCTCCATATTACAGCAGAATGCCAGACACAACAGATACTGTCAAACAACCATAAAAAAATAACACTATGATACATTTTCTAACTGAATTAAGTCAGAAAAGGTGCCAACAGCATAGTATAACGCACCTAGTATATGCACCTACTGCCACGGTGCCTCCAAGCTTCTGACCAGTGATGGCGGTAACGGCGTTCAAGTATAACATCGTTACTAACAGTTACTAACACTACATTTTTTTAGGTAACCGCATCCACTCATCCATCCATTTTCTGAACCCGCTTGTCCACGCAGGGTAACGGGCAATCTAGCGGGGTACACCCTGGATAGAGAGCCAGGGTAACTGCATCATCTAGTGAATTACTTTTCCCATCGTTGCAACGCTGTTACCGCTACTGGCCACGGGAACTGGCGCATTAGTACAGTGTGGTTGTGGGGGTGGTTGGGAGGGTAAGTGTACCTCCAGTCGCTGTGAAAGCAGGGAGGGGGGGTGGCATGCGCCTGGGGCAGTTATTAGATTAACGAGATGGATCATATAAATATTGATGACAAATCCGTAAAAGTGAAGGAATGAAAAACAAACTGCACTTTAGAAAGGTTAGTGAAGGAGCAAAAGCCAGACAGGCAGGGAGAGAACCACTGTGGCAAGCCATTTTAACATTTAATCAACAATTGAAACTATGTATCATCACTTTAAAGAGTCACCCCCAAATCCACTTCTTTTTTGCTGATAAACTATATAAATGAGTGTCTAACCATGCTGTAGACACATGCAGACAATAATTTGGCACTTTAGTGCATCTTAGTTAAAATTTAAATATTCTGCCTAAACTGTCATTGTTGCACAGTTGTCAGGTAAAAACTCTGCATTGCATTTAAATTTAATCTGCCATTGCTATAGGCTAAGAAGTACCCTATGATGTCAGCTGGTATATTATGAGGTCACAGTGTCATGTGTGTGTGTGTGTGTGTATATTTGTTAGCGGCTCCGCCCTTTCAGTCTGCTAGGCAACAGCATTTTTTGCATTTTTCAAACAGGAAATGGGGGTGGAGGAAGACTCTGGCAGGGGGTGACTCGCTCTTTAAGGATATCCATAACAACAACTGAACTGAGTTTCCCAGCATGTTCTCTGCATGCTATAACTCTAGGCAAAGAGGTGTAGCTATTTTAATACACAAAAACATCAATTTCACAGTATTGGACACAATTTCAGATCCAGAGGGTAGATTTATAATGTTAAAAATATCTATACAAAACCTAAGCTTATTTATCATCAGCATATACTGTCCAAATATTGATGACCCTCCATTCTTTCATAATTTTTTCTCTGTACTCTCCGAACACTTGGACTGTCCACTTATACTTGGAGGTGATTTTAATTTTTGGATGGACACTTTAACAGACAGGCTCAGTACAGTTGGGACTCAGCGCAATTGGCAATCCACTAACATAGTTAAACAGTACATGAGTGATTATGGGCTTTGTGATGCATGGCGATCTCTTCATCCTAACCGTAGAGAGTATACTTTTTTCTCACACGTCCATCACTCTCACTCACATTTGGATTATTTTCTAGTCAGCAGCTCATTGTTGGCTGACATTTCAGACACCGAGATACACCCCATAGCTGTCAGCGACCATGCTCCGGTTTCTTTAACTCTGGTAAACAAGAAGACAATCCCACCAAGCAAAAACTAGAGGTTTAATACATCACTGCTTAAAGACGAAGGTTTTATTGATTTTTTTTAAAAAGGAGTGGGCTTTATATTTAGAACATAATGACCTGCCTGGAACATCAGCATCTTTTCTCTGGGAGGCAGGAAAGGCAGTGATGAGAGGTAAAATAATCTTTTTCTCATCACATAAGAAAAAAAAAAACAGAAAACAAACGTATTCAGGAGTTAGAAGAAATCATTAAGTCTTTAGAGGCATCCACAGAAGAAGAGTTAATGAGCAAATTACGTGAAGCTAAATTAGAACTTCTTGGAATTATTGACAAAAAGACACAATTTTTAGCACAAAGACTATGAATAGAAAACTTTGAACATAGTAATGAATCAGGTAAATTCTTAGCTATCCAATTAAAAGTAAATAAAGAGAAAACTACCATATCTGCTGTTAAAGACTCAACCGGGAATATAGTTTATGACCCTGAAAAAATAAACAACACCTTCAGAGACTTTTACCAAACTTTGTACTCACCACAGATAAACCCATCAGATAACAAGATCAATGAGTTCCTTGACAGGATAACACTTCCTAAATTATCAGCCAAACTACAGTCCTGGACTCACCACTAACATCAGCTGAGCTCCGGGAAGCCCTTAAATCCATGACGAATAGGAAAGCTCCAGGTCCAGACGGGTTCCCAGTAGAATTCTACAAAGAATTCAGGATCATTCTGGCTCCAACATTCTTCAGAATGGTGGGGGAAATCGAAGAGAGCGGCAGATTACAGCCAAACATGAATTCAGCCAATATTAGTCTCTTGTTAAAACCAGGCAAAGACCCTGAATTTCCTACCAGCTATCACCCAATTTATCTTATTAATGTTGATTAATGTTGACTACTAAATTCCTTTGGCAGGATAAACATCCACGAATTAGCTTAAAAACACTTCATAAGACCAAAGACAGAGGAGGACTGGATTTACCCAACTTTTATTATTATTTCTTAGCCTACAGGCTGCAATATATACCAAGATGGTTGCAAGATAACCCACTATATGAGTCCTGGTTACATATAGAACAGACACTTTGCAATACGATAGAGCTTTCAGACTTACCATTTTTTAGCTCAAGCATAAGAAAACATGAAAGCTTCAAAAGTATTAGTATCAGCACCTCTCTGACAGCATGGTGGGAGTATCTAAAAATGAGACAGTCTTCACTAGTACCATGCAGACGCACACCTATCTGGAATAATCCTGATATTTTGCAAAATAACCAAATGATGAACCTTCCGGACTGGAAAAATAAAGGAATCCTATACCTGGATCAATTATATGAAGGATTGGACTTCATCCCATTTAATCGAACAGTCTCCCAATTTGGAATGGATAAGAATAGCTTTTTAGAATATCACCAAATTAAATCTGTAGTCAAACAAAAATTTAAGCTCAATTAAATAGAATTACAAACACCACCAAGGGTATTTGACTTCTATAATCTCAAACCCCCCAAACTACTGTCTAAAGTATATAAGACACTGTCCAAAATAGACGATACAATTGCAATCCCTATTGAAAAATGGGAGGTGGATCTATCAGTTAGCTTTGACCAGAACTTCTGGTCCCAAACTTGTTTAAAAACTTTTAAAATGATCAGACACCCCAGTTTACAATTAATTCAGTACAAAAGTCTACAGAGAGTACACTATACAGGTCATCGGATGTTCAAGATGGGGTTTGTGTCATCTGATGCATGTACACACTGCACAAACCACATTCCTGACAATTACATTCACGCACTGTGGTCCTGTCCACCTGTCCAGGTATTTTGGGGTAGAGTATGTAAGGATCTGTCAAAATGTCTGAAATGTCATATCCCAATGTCCCCCTCTCTTTGTTTACTGGGAAACCTGGACGATGTCCCGATTGAAATATCTTTGGTTCACGTAATTCTGACTGCCATGTGCGTCGCTAAGAAAACTATCCTCTTGAATTGGAAAAATAGAGAAACTCTCTGCATTAACCAGTATAGAAATCTTTTGTTAGATCATATTACGCTTGATTTAGCCTCTGCTTCCACTTCAAATCAATCTCTCTGGGCTCCTTTGATCGGTTCCATCACATAGCGATGATGGGGGACCGTTGATGTTGTCCTGCGGAATGATGGGGGGGGGGGGGGGGGGGGGGGTCTGAGTTTGGAGTATCCGATGTTCCCTGGAGGTGGGTTTCGCTGGGGGTGTCTGGGACTGGGGGGCCGTTGCCCCCTCTGGAGGTGCTTGGGTTGCCTCGGGGGGTGGACTATTGGCGGTTGTGAGTGGGGCCCCTTGGAGGTCTTGGGGGCTGCCATGGGTCACTGCCTGACAGCTGTATTGCCCCTGGGCGGGTCTGGGTGCGGGCCTGTGGGCTCGGGGTTGTGGGTGGCTGGCCCCATGTGGGGATCTGGGCGGGGCCTTAGGGGTCAGATCCTGACATGTATGCTGCCAGGAAGAAGGCAGGAACATGCAGCAGTGCCTGGCCCGGGTTCAGAGGCCTCGGGTAGACCTTGGCTCCTCTGCTGTTCCATCACAGGGGAGGGGGAGGTCCAGGAGGGGGAGGACCCAACCTTACCTGGATGTCCTATGTCTTATATATTCTGGAAGTTGTGCAAATGCAGGGATGGACATAGATATTCTGCTGGGGTGGGGCTGGGTTGGTGCCCTCGAACTCCGTGAGGCTCTGTAATGCTGCTGCTTTGGGCCCTGGCAGGATGGGCTGGGGTCTCCATGCCCTGGGTGGTAATTTTACAACAGAGGTGCCTATTGGGGCCAGTGGGGGAGCTGGCTCCCTGGAGGGCTAAGCTCAACCAGCCATTCCTCCCCATCCCCGCATATTTCTCTCCTCCTCCTCCCTCACATCATCACACAAACATGCACATATGACCTTGGGGGGTGGACAAGTCAGGGAGTGCAGATATGGACCCCATTTCTGCAGTACTGTGGCAACCTGCCCCCCAATTTTATTTGCACCTTATACACTTCCACTGACGACATTCCACGCAAACACACACTTAGGACCTTGGGAGTGAGCACATTCAACGGCACTTGGCAGGGGGATTTCTCAGCCTCCTCCCGAGTGCCGGTGCCCACTTCCAATTTCAAACAGCACTTAGACACCGAGGGCTGTGGGTGCAAGTGGGGTGGTGCGGTGGCATCAGCTGGCATAGGCCAGACAATGCCCACACTGCCCGCTCACGACAGCCATGGAATACACCTCATCAACACACAGCACTATATTGGAGCAGGCGGAGGGAGACTAGGGGTTTTAGCACACCTCTGTTGTTGCTTGGCTTCCTGGGGCTGTAGGCTAGGAGGGAGATCTGGCCGTCTGGTTGGGGTCTGGGGTGGTGGGTTGCTGTGCTCAGCGTTGGGCGGGGGAGCCTGCTCATCAGCACCCCAGCAGAAAGGGTCAAACTCTGGTAACCGGTGATAGTTGTACCCAATGTGCAGCAGTACCGGGACCAGAGTGAATAGGGTGTGTATGGGGAGCATAAGATGGTGTTTGGCGTGCATTTTTGTAAGTCTTGGGTTGTATGTGCATGTGTGAGCATGAGAGAGGGAGTGTGTGACTGTTTGTGTATGACTGCATATGTCAGGTGGGGCCTTTGACTCCTCCCCTCTCCTGGGACTTCTTTTGATGATATAGATCTTCGTCTCCCCTCCCCCTGCCACACCTGGTGTGGGGTGTGGTGCCTTGGTCTGCCTGAGTGTTCGTGGCTCCCGGGTCAGAGGGTTTAAGATTTTTGGCGTCTGCTTGATCAATCCCGGTGGCTGCCTGGTGGGGTCTGGGTCCCTGGGCTCTGCTGGGTCCTCGGCGGGGGTGGTCGCCCCTGGGTCCCGGGTCGCTGGGTCCCAGGCTCGGCCAGCTAGGCGGTGGGAGGCTGCGGGCGGGCCTGTGGGCTTGCCGCTGATATCTCCCGGGACTCTGCTGGCTGCTGGTTGTGGCCCCACGGGGCGATCCTCTGTGCCTCTGAGAGGGGGGCGGGGGCCTTTCTGGTTGCAGTCTCCTTGGGGTTCCTGTGTTCTGGGGCAGCGCCTGGATCTCTGGGACTTGGAGCTCCTCCCATCTCCTACACATCTTTGGGGGCAGATCTGTGGTCCCTCACACTTTCTATTAGACGCTCCTATAGAGAAACCTTACATAAACAAGCGTGTGTACACACACAGGTGCTCACATGGTGCTCTCAAAAGTATGGGCTTGGGCACGTTCAACACAGGTCTTAAGGCTGTCGTTGCCACTGAATGCACTATGATTTATTATCATGTGATTGTTCAGTTAAACATTGTTGATTTTATATTTCATCATCAGGTTGACGCAGTGATAGCTTGATCTTGTTGTATTGTTGTGTGTCCCTTTTTTTTCTGCTCTTTCTATTTCTGCAGGTCTAGAAGCAGATTCTTGTTCATTATTGTTTATTTTTGTTCATTTTTGTGGGACCCCCCCCCCCCCCATAGAAAGAGAGAGAGTGAATAGGAAAGAGGGAGTGGATCCTGAGGAAGAGGAGAGAGAGAGAGGAAAAAACAACCCGACAGGAGCGGAGGCAGTGACTGACGCAGCACGAGCCGTTTTCAGCTCTGTCTTGTCAAATGCACCATGTACGTTACGAAAAAAGTAACTTTAAATAACTTTAAAGTAACTTTAAAAAGAAGCAAACTGAAGAAAACATATGGAGTACTGAAGAAACGTGAACAGTGAAGCAAGCACAGAGAGATCCGTTACTGTCTGTGTGTGTGGATGGACCGGACGCGGACTGAGCTGTGAGCTCCCGGCTGCAGAGTTTTGTCTGTAGGGAGGGGTGGGCGCTCTATGTGACTGGCCAGTCACAGAGCGTGAAGACAGTCAGTTACCCAATGAGGATTTTCCCTTCGGCACGATTACATATATTTATGAGTTTTACTCGTTTCATGCTCGTACTCGTCAAAAATGCTTTATCCATACCAGGGTACTCGTCTGAAACTAGTATCCGGCTCATCCCTAATGGGAGTCTATGTGGGCCAAAAAACATATTTTCTGATCCTGTTTGATGTGTGAAAGAGAAAGAAAGAAAGAGCTTAGTTTTGACAAAACCTTTCAGAGGTTTTGTGTGAAAGCGGGGCAGAGGGCAGTTTGATAGATGGAACAGGATCCATTTCAGAGGCTAATAAAATTATTTTACTAGTTGACATTAGCAAAAAGGCAAAAGTGTTCCATATAAACACACACTACTGCACCTCTAAACAGTTAATTTACAGTTTTATTTCACTTTTCTCAGTGTTTTAATCATCCACAGCCCAAATGTTCCACAAGGAGAGGCTGGATTTCCCACAAATGTTTCCGATAGCTGGAGGACACGCCAGCCTCACGCTGTGCAAGTCATAGCTTTGTGTAACCACCACTACTGCTTGTAATGAAAAATGCCTTTGGCTCAACATCCCATTTTATTGACTTTCTTTTAAATCGTTTTGCCTCAAGGAAGAACTTTTCGATGTAGGACTCATTTCTGATATGATTGCATTCCTGCTGTTCTTCACTCTGAAATGATGCTTTGATGACTGGTTTGTCCATCTTGCCTTGTCCAGTTTTTTTTAATTTTACACAAATTCAAATTTGTTCAAATAAAATGAAACAACTCAAACTTTAAGAACTTGAAGTAAATTGTTTGATCGGGTTATAAGTAAGATCAGCAGTTTTTCTATATAAAAATGCATGTGAAAATGTTAATATGCAGGTTTAAAAATTAATCAATAGTTGATTTACAGTATTGGTCAGGAATGTTCAAATTAACCTGGCTTGCAAAGTCATGAAGTTGTTTTAATGTACCATACTAGGCAACTTTTTTCATATTTTTAAATCATTTTTTGCCAGTATGTGCTGTGTTGACAAGTAATTAAAATTGCGCCCACCCACATTTTCTAAGTTAAACACACATCTCTTTTAACAACGGTAGTTTCTGCTAGGGCCCGACCGATATATCGGCCGGTCGATAATATCGACCCGCCGATATTATCGGCCGAAATTGGGGCCATTAACAGTATCAGCTATCAGCCAAAAAGACGACCGAATTGGCCGATATTGTGCTACTTATCCAGCAGATGGTGCCAGCTTTATGAACTCATGTTGTGTGGCTCTACTCCTTTGAACTCTGAACACAAATAATTGTTTTGGAACTTTTTATTTATTTATTTATTCTTATTTATGTTTCGTATGTGCAGTTATTTCCTGTCCAGGGTGAATACGTTCACCAAGTTAACTTCCACAGGGTGTTACTTTGTTACAAGCACAAGTCTTACGTTTTATTTATTGCTGCATTTTTATTATTTTAATATTCTTATCGGGATCTTCTTTCCCTAAACTTGTGTGTGTTGTTACATTTCCCAGAGTTAGCTAAGTCAGAAAAAACATGTTGTAACCGGTTGTTTAGCATAAAGCAATGGAAGGGAAGGCTTGCATTCACCTACATAAAAAAACTACAATGTATGTGAATTCACTTACGTTGTTTTATGCTAAACTAAGAAAACCAACTGCTGCCAGATCATATTGGGCTGGTTATAAAATGCTTTTTCTGACTTGTCTAACTCTGGGGAATCTTAACAAGACACAGTTTTACTGAGTGGCGGAATATTCCTTTAAGTTAAAATGTATTCGTGGAAACCAGTTCACAAGAAAAAACTTGAATGTTAGATTTATGCTGTGACTGAGTTTGTGTGTCCTGTTGTTTTTGAGATCTGCTAAGTAAATCTTATTTACATTACCTGGAAACCCTAGTGAGTTATTGAGACAGTTCTTTGGTGTGTAATAGAGAAATAAGTTTTCATCTAAAAGGCAGAGAATGAAGGGTTTAAGCTTAAGAACATTTTTTTTTGTGAGGGAGATTTATCGGCCATTATATCGGCTATCTGCCTTTGTTAAAAGTTTTATATCAGTATCGGTCCCAAAAAAGCACATCGGTCGGGCCCTAGTCTCTGCATCTTTACTGTTTTTCTGCTTCATCTTCATATAGAGACACACAATCAAGGTTTAGGAGTGATGATGAAATTGTTTTTGGGAAATAAAGATTTAGCAGCTTTTTTCTGATCTTTAAGCTCAAGACACTGACGTAAATAAAACTTGAACTGATAGTAAAATCCTGAAATTAAGTTGAATAGATTTCCTTTTCAACGGCTCTGCAGTCCTTTAATTAAAATTTTAAGGTTATAAAACAAATAGTCAGAAAACCATTTAAAGCTGCTCTCAACTATACAGGAAGTCGTTAAATGAGCTGCGTGAAAAACAAAATAACGGGGACTCTGCTCTGCCTTTCGTCTGCTGGGCCTTTAGGTCGAGTAATGACCAGACTTTAAAACCTGCACGTGATGGCAGTATTCACAGATGACTTGTTGAATAACTTTGCAGTTGGAGACTTGCAGTCGTGCTTGCTGATTATACCCGTTCCTAACGATGGGGCTATGGGGTCTGATCCGCTGTTGCTGTTTGTTTTTACACCAGCTCCCAGTACTGAACTGCCAGAACAAGGAATACCTCCAGATGGATATTTCTTCACCACTGAAATAAACAAGACCTTGTCATAGGTGTCATTCCAAAGATGAATTGACGTCTTTGTGCTTCCTTGCTTCTCAAAGGAACATTTTGTTTCAAGTGCCAGAGCAGAGAGGCATTTTTTAAACAAATGAAAAACAATTGCCTGTCGGATGACAAGGCTGAGGGGTTGTGCATGGCTGCACATGGTGCCTGCCGATCCGGCCCGGAGAGTGACACGAAGCCTTGAGAGAAACAAATTGGATGTTTTGCAATTTTATTTTAAAAAATACAATTAAAATGTAAAAGTCTGCCAGGCATTGATGTGCAGCACAGGTGTGGATCTTCTTTTTAAGGGGAACAGTATGACTTTTTGCATTTATAATAGTTCTTTGGTTGATGCTAATCATATTCATGAAGTCTTTTGCAGTAAATTCCTCTCACATGAAGTGTTTTTAGCACTTTTGTTCTCGACAGTTTCAGAAACTTCCAGAATGAGTCATTTCAGGGTTTTGTCACTTCAGGAGAACAAGCTGGGGCTGCCACGCTCACCCGTCCTCCATTCACGCTGCTATAAGCTGAGAAGCTCTGGCATATGGGAGGGGCTCAGTGTAGAGTTGCTGCTCCCTTTTGCATGTGAGAGGTTATGCTTTTCTACTTTGTGACATCACAAATGGGGAGTCTTTTAAATGGCTTGTTTTAGCAACATAATTCTTAAAACCAAACACTGACAGAAAACAGATGAATGTTTCTCTTTCCCATATTTGGAGTTTTTGTGGAGGCATAGGGACCCACAGGGATGCGAAAGGTAAATTTTGCACATTGTCACCTTAAAATCTGAGCGCTGTCTTCCTTTCTGCTAGTAACATTTTTTTGCATTTATATTCTGGGAAATCAAATGTTCATTATTTCATGTGTGAGAAATCTTTTCCCCATCATCTACTGTCACAACTCCACTGAGAGGACCTTGCACCGACAACGAGAGCTTTCATTTTCCTACAGTGGCTCCAAGGAGCCCTGGGCTGTTGCTAGCATGCATTGTGCAAAATCACTTTTGAGTCGATCTGCAGTAACCTCGGTGCTCGCTCTGTGCTTTACATGAATTTCCCTTCCTGTTCTGTCACCCAAACCTTTCAAATGCTATTTCTAGACGATGGAGTTTCCTGCCTCAAGGAGCATTTTGATGAAAACCAGTGTTAGCATAAAGCAAAAGAATGTGAAATAATATGCTCACAAATTTAAAAGATGTACAACCGATGTCACGCACTGAGCTGATAGAGGATTATAGATTATTTTATTTGGATAGAATTGTCAGAAAAAGAACCTACACAGGCCAGTCTGACAGAAAATGGATGTTTACTAAAAGAACTGTCACAGCGAGTGTGTAAAATATGGAGGATGTGACACAAAATTGGGTTTTAGAGGTATTTGAGGATGCAGGGGAGGGATGTGGGTTGTTTGAAGAGGAGACGATAACCGAAAAAACACTAAAAATGGGAAAAGGAGAAAGAAGGCTGTGCATGAAGTGGAAGTGGCCGTGTTTTTCCTGGATCAGCTTTTGGAAAGCTGCCTGTGGAATGATAGGATTAAAGAGTCTTTAATGTGACCTCTGTGCTCTGTTCTGATATTAACATGCCATGCAGTCCCCTCTGTGCAAGGTCACTCTGTAAACACAACACACACAGTGAAAAGCAACGATTTTCACCAGTAAAACTGAGCAGTAAACCAGTTCTGCGTTCACTATAACAGATTCAGCATCGTCCGTGATGCACTCGCAGAGCTGTTGTGCCGTGAGAAAGTTGCTCATGACTCTGAAATTTTGACAAACCACACAACGCGCGTCTGTGCTCACTTTGTGGCTCTTTGCTGCTGAAGGGCAGGGATGTAAACAGAAGAGTGAAATGCTTGAGCTCAAACGTGGAGCATGGCAGAAGATAACAGAAACGCTGTGAAGACAGAGCTCTCTGTGTCTCAGAGTAGATAAACTATTCAGCAGTGCTGGAGTAGGAACAGAAATAGCTGAAGTAGTCTCTCACTGGCTGACTGCGCTCACAATAAACAAAGTTTAAAGGGGATTGGGGAGATTTGCTCCACTAATTCTGTCAGTGTTGAGTTAAAAGTAATGCTGTGCATATTTCCAGTGTTTAAGCTGACTTCATACCTTGTGTTCTACATAAGTTTGGAGGCAAACTGATGAATATTTACGACCGTACCCATTGCTGATAGCTTCCTGAAGAACCTTGTCTTAGTTTCCCTACATTGGCTGCCGGTTAAATTCAGAATAGATTTTAAGATCCTCCTTCTCACATATAAAACTCTTAATAATCAAGCTCCATCATACATCAGTGACCTGATTGTTCCATACGTTCCTAACCGAGCACTTCGCTCTAAGACTACAGGTTTACTGGTGGTTCCCAGAATATCTAAAAATAGGATGGGAGGCAGATCCTTTAGTTATCAGGCTCCTCTCTTGTGGAACCAGCTCCCAGCTTTAGTCTGTGAGGCAGACACTTTGTCTACTTTTAAGACTAGGCTTAAAACATTTTTATTTGATAGGGCCTATGGTTAAAATCTGATGTTAGGAAGTGGAGCAGCTTGTGCAGTAATCGAAAGGTTGAAAGATCGATCCCAAGTCTGAACAGAAAATGCTGCCTCGCCTCTCAGTGCACACCAGGAAAGCTGTGGCTACATTGTAGCTCATTTCCACCAGCATGTGACTGGGTGTTTGAATGGATAAAAGACTCCTGCAGGCGTTGTGTCAGCTCTCTAAACCGGCAGAATGAAATGAACACTCAGGACATCTCCTTGAACCTTTTGCACAGCCAATAGGAAAATCCTTCATAGCCATCGATAACATCTCAATCCCTATTACAATCCATTTCCATCGTTTAATTTTTAAAGATCGTGGAGATTTAGTCAGTGAAGTCATGTGCTGTATGGGACAGCAGTAGGACAGGAAGTGGAGCAGGTTTTCCAGTAATTGGAAGGTTGTGTGTTCGATCCCGACTATGGCCAGAGAATGCTGCCTCATCCCCAGGGCAGCTGTGGCTACAGTGAAAGTCATGCCCACCAGTGTGTGACTGTGTTTGTGAATGGTGACAGACTGATTGAGTTGTAAAGGGCCTTGGGGGGTTGTAGAACCCTATAAAAGCAGTATAGAAATACAGGCTATTTACCATTTACCATTTCAATATTACTGACAAGGTTTATGAAATTCTTTAAAAATAAATTTTATTTATTTGGAGGAGTTTAAGTATCTCTGGTGTTGTTCACGAGTGAGGGTAGGAGGGATCGGGAGATCGACAGGCGGATTGGTTCGGCGTCTGCAGTGATGCGGACGCTGAGCCGATCTGTCGTGGGGAAGAGGGAGCTGAGCCAGAAAGCCAGGCTCTCGATTTACGGGTCGATCTACGTCCCAATCCTCACCTTTGGTCATGAGCTTTGGGTAATGACCGAAAGAACGAGATCGCGGATGCAAGCGGCCGAAATGAGTTTCCTCCGTAGGGTGGCCGGGCTCAGCCTTAGAGATAGGGTGAGGAGCTCGGACATTCAGGAGGGACTCGGAGTAGAACCGTTGCTCCTCCGGATCGAAAGGAGCCAGTTGAGGTGGTTTGGGCATCTGGTCAGGATGCCTCCTGGACGCCTCCCCGGGGAGGTGTTTCGGGCATGTCCTGCCGGCAGAAGGCCCCCGGGTCGACCCAGGACACGTTGGAGAGGTTACATCTCCAATCTGGTCCGGGAACGCCTTGGGGTCCTGCCGGAGGAGCTGGTGGACAAGGCCGGGGAGAGGACGGCCTGGAGCTCCCTAGTTGGGATGCTGCCCCCGCGACCCGGACCCGGATAAGCGGAGGAAGACGAAGACGAAGATTTTAAATAAATTTCCAAAATATTCTTGGATCATTATGAGGTCATGAGAAATCAGGTTTTGTCATTTTATTGATTCTAAATTAAATGCTTTTTCAAAAAATAAATATATTGAGATGTACAATTAAACTGACCGAAACAAAAACTTAATTATAAAATCTATATTTGATCTAAATATTATTAAACAATAAAATATACATCAACAGAATATTAGAAATAACATAAATACTTGATAATTTAAAAGATTTTCAACAAAAGCTATGAGTTTCATTTTGTGACTTACCGATCAAATGATTTTAAAAAATCCTGAAATATCCATACATCATCATAAAATTACCAAAATATTCTCACATGGTAATGTTAACCTGCGGAATACAATGATGTTGTTTTTAAATCAGTAGATTCAAAGCTTTTTTAAAGAAAAATTGGTAAATATAATTTTAAGGGTCACGCCCAAAATTAAAATATTCATAAAAAACATACTGCTACTTTCTAAAATTAGTAGAAAATTGTCAGATCAGCATAGGTGCATGTGGAATGTTATAAATGGTTTATATTTACTGTATACGTAAAAAAGCATTCTAAAAAAAATATTTACCTTTTTATCCAACTATACAGAAAAACTGGCAGAAAGTAAAAAATTCATAAAAAATCGATGCTTTTGTACAAAAATCTAAAAATATTCCCAGATTACCTTTGTGGTGCATCATAAATGTTTAACTTTTCCTACAATAAAATAATATTTGCATCAGTGGCTGTCCATAAAAATAAGTTCTAATATTAAACACAAGGGGGTGGTCAAATCAAGACTACATTTTATGTGTTTCATAAACCACCTAAGAATGAACTCTGTGCCAAATTTCAAGAAGATTGTCATAACAAAATTTGCGCTACAACTACTAGACTAAAAATGCACTTTAAAAAAGGCAAACCTCTTCGCGGAGCTATGATTTTCGCCTCTTACATGCAAATAATGATTTTTAGGAATCTTTTCAATTTTGAAATTTAAATGATCGTAAACCACACCCACTTTAATTGATCATTTCCCAAATTGATACTGTAGTCTTAAGCCTGTATAATGATAAATAAAAAGTTTGATGCAGATCCATTTAGCCAGTTCAATAGTATAAATCATACCTGTTTATAGTGCCCCCTATTATTGGATCAAGCTGAAATTCAACATATACACTTAAACTGACCTTAGGTACTGTTGGTATGAACAGCTTTGAGAAAAGTCAAAACCTTTCAAAGTTATACTAATAAAACTTTTTTTTATTTAAACAATTTTATTTTAAAAAGTCATGTTTCATAAAATAATTAAAATGTCAAAAATCTGTCCACATTGTTTGGTCAGCCACTACTCCCGTCTTGTCAGGCAAAGTTTTGACTTGATTGGGTTTGACGGCTGGGAGGAGTTAACGAAAGTACGTTTTTTATGCAAATTTCTGTTAATAAGCATAAGTTTAAAACATTTTTCAAAACACTCATTTAAATTTGACTGACTCAGTGGACACACCGGATGAGATAATTTGTTTTTTTACTGAAGAAATGTGGAGAAAATTGCCAAAAATAATTGTTTGGGTATGACAGCGCCACCTATTGGACAAAATTCAATTTTTTCTCTGTGATTGTAGATGACACTATTACGAATATGAACTGCAACTTTCTGTTTAGAATATTTATTTTTCATGAGTTAAAGGGCAAATTTTTTTAAAGCCTATAAGCCACGCCCACTTTTTAAAATAAATTCAAAATATAGCTTAAGGGTCCAAAAATAAACATTTGTGCCAAGTCCAGTAGAAATCCATCAAGCCGTTTCGCTGAAACAAACTTTATGACTGTTGAGTGCCCCCTATTGGTGAATAAAAACAAAGTTGAGTAGATGTGACTTACAGCTCATACTTTGTAAAGTCTCATCATCTAAACTTAAAATATGGTGGAGATATCATCAATTAGAACATGTGCTAGCTAGCGCATTGAATTTGACATAGTGTCATTTACGCAACTTTCAATATTTCTTCAAAGTTCTTCATGACAATTACTTATCTTCATTGATAGATCATATATCCCATATTTGAAGTTGATTTGACTAAAAAAGACGAATTGGTGATAAAAACTAGATTTTGTGTTTTTTGTGATTTTGCAAAAAATGAGGTTGGGCGGAAATGGGCGTGGCCAATACAAAAAAGATGCAGAATGATCCAAGGATCAAGAACATTAAAAAGTTATTGAAGGTAAGGCCTACAGGTGCTGGCCAGTAAATTAGAATATCATCAAAAGGTTGAAAATATTTCAGTAATTCCATTCAAAACGTGAAACTTGTACATTATATTCATGCAATGCACACAGACCAATGTATTTCCAATGTTCATTACATTTAAATTTGATATTCATAAGTGACAACTAATGAAAACTCCAAATTTGGTATCTCAAAAAATTAGAATATTCTGAAAAGGCTGAATATAGAAGACACCTGCTGCCACTCTAATCAGCTGATTTACTCAAAACACCTGCAAAGGCCTTTAAAAGGTCCCTCGGTCTTGTTTTGAAGGCACCACAATCATGGGGAAGACTTCTGACTTAACAGCTGTCCAAAAGACAATCATTGACACCTTGCACAAGGAGGGCAAGACACAAAAGGTGATTGCTAAAGAAGCTGGCTGTTCGCAGAGCTCTGTGTCCAAGCACATTAACAGACAGGCGAAGGGACGGAAAAAATGTGGTAGAAAAAAGTGTACAAGCTCTAGGGATAACCGCACCCTGCAGAGAATTGTGACGACAAACCCATTCAAAAATGTGGGGGAGATCCACAAAGAGTGGACTGCAGCTGGAGTCAGCGCTTCAAGAACCACCACGAGGAGACTCATGAAAGACATGGGATTCAGGTGTCGCATTCCGTGTGTCAAGCCACTCTTGAACATGAAACAGCGCAAGAAGCGTCTCGCCTGGGCCAAGGACAAAAAGGACTGGACTGATGCTGAGTGGTCCAAAGTTATGTTTTCTGATGAAAGCAAGTTCTGCATTTCCTTTGGAAATCAAGGACCCAGAGTCTGGAGGAAGAGCGGAGAAGCACAGAATCCACGTTGCATGAGGTCCAGTGTAAAGTTTCCACCGTCAGTGATGGTGTGGGGTGCCATGTCATCTGCCGGTGTTGGCCCACTCTGTTTCCTGAGGTCCAGGGTCAATGCAGCCGTCTACCAGGAAGTTTTAGAGCACTTCATGCTTCCTGCTGCTGACCAACTTTATGGGGATGCAGACTTCACCTTTCAACAGGACTTGGCACCTGCACACAGTGCCAAAACCACCAGCACCTGGTTCAAGGACCATGGTATCCCTGTCCTTGATTGGCCAGCAAACTCGCCTGACCTTAACCCCATAGAAAATCTATGGGGTATTGTGAAGCGGAGGATGCAATACGCTAGACCCAACAATGCAGAGGAGCTGAAGACGACTATCAGAGCAACCTGGGCTCTCATAACACCTGAGCAGTGCCACAGACTGATCGAGTCCATGCCACGCCGCATTACTGCAGTTATTGAGGCAAAAGGAGCCCCGACTAAGTATTGAGTGCTATACATGCACATTATTTTCATGTTCATTCTTTTCAGTTGGCCAACATTAGAGAAACAAACATTTTTTCATTGGCCTTTAGAATATTCTAATTTTCTGAGATACCAGATTTGATGTTTTCATTGGTTGTCACCTATAAATATCAAAATTAAACGTAATAAACATCGGAAATACATTGGTCTGTGTGCATTGCATGAATATAATGTACAAGTTTCACGTTTTGAATGGAATTACTGAAATATTTTCAACCTTTTGATGATATTCTAATTTACTGGCCAGCACCTGTATGGTTTGGGAGTTATTAGCTAAAACGTATCGACCTTCACAAAAGCGCCACCTAGTGTTTTCTGGGTATGAATTTTTGAATCTGAGTAGCGGTCAGGATTTTCTATCAGACTGCCATGTTAGATTTTTCCTGGCATTTTCTGGCTCTTGCGCCTATGTGGAATTAGCGGAGAAGAATAATGCCGGAAAAGTAATGAAAAATCCGTACAAAAACAATAGGGTTCCCTGCCTGTTGGGCTTGGAAGCGAAATAAAGTTTTAAGTATCAGGCGTGACATTAAAAGCAGAAGCTTTGATGCTCCACCTGAGAGTAAATCTGTAAGGTTTGTCACCAGCATTCAGACATTAATTCTGTTTGCTTCACAGTCAGACAGGACACGGATAAAATAAATAAACAATTAAATAGCTATATATATATATATGAGTAATGCAAATATGGTGGCCAGGTCATGCATGAAGCACTTAGACGTTTTTGTGAGCTGCTTAAAACTAAAGAGTTATTGACAGATTTTATATGCACCTGCTATAGGAATGGATTGTCACCTCTTTAGAAAAGTAAAAAATGTAAAAGAAATACCTCCGGTCTCCTACAAGTCACATCAGGTCATGCAGGTGTTTCTTTCTTTCATGAATCCTTCCATTGCCTTTTTTTGTTTGTTTGTTTGTTTATTGATCATTTAAAGAAAAAAAATTAAGAAAAATGCAACACAATTCCTGATGGTCTGGACTCAAGTATCATCAAATAACAATCGTACGTCACTAAGTGTTAATAGCAGCACAAATGACTGTCGCGTTCAAGAATATGAAAATACATTTACATGAACTTTTGGGACATTTTGGAAATTGGAGCAGTAGAATGCTCTTTCTCTAAACATAGGCTGTTCAGGAGGACAAGACATGACAGCGATGGTGGCAGAGGAGTTAAGTGCCCACCCCGTAACCGGAGGGTTGCAGGTTCACGCTGTGCCCAGTGTGTCACAGTTGTTGTGTCCTTGGGCAAGACCCTCAACCCTCCATGCCTGCTGGTGTTGCCAATGTATGGCAGCCTTGCTTCTGTCAGCGTGTCCCAGAACAGCTGTGGCTACATCTGTGCGTAAATGTTTGTTTGAATGGGTGAATGGTGTGTAGTAAAGCACCTTGGGGGGGGTTGCAGGACTCCAGAAGTTACTATACAAATACAGACCACTTAAAATACTTCAAAGTTAATATTTAAAAATTTCTAAGCTGTAGACTTGAGAGATTGTTCCCAGCATGATTTCACATTTGCAATCAGGATAAGTGTGGTGGGTAAGCAAAGAAGAAATTAAATTAGTGCATCATATTTCTAGATTAAACAACAGAAGAGAACGGTTCCCTACAGACTCATAAATCTCCCCCCATCAGATGAAAACACTTCTGTACATCTGAGTCAAACAGCATTTTTGTGTTTTTACTAGGGATGTCTGATATTATTCGTTGACCAATATTATCAGATTATATTAGCCTTAAAATTTAATATCAGAAAATATCGGTATTGGTTTTATTCCTTTAGTGGCTCAATTTTTACATACCATGCACCCATCAAACTCTGGCTTCATCTCCTCTCTCTCAAAAGGCCAAAATATGACAGATTTAAGGTTTAGTTTTTAAAATATTTTAGTTTAATTTGGAACAACTTGTGAATATTTAGGAATTTGCCCTGTATAGAGGATCTAGGGTGTTTCTCAATGTCAAGGTGCCTGGCCTTGCGAGGCGATGTCTTGCGAGGCCAGGCGCCTTGCTTACGAGGACACTGTCCTTCCTTGGTCAAAGAAAATGTTTAAATGGAAAAGACTTGCATCACGTGACCGCGGCTTCCACGGCGGTCACGTAACGTCACGTGACACAGGAGATAACGTTATATTTTATACGTAGTAGTTTCAATATAAATATATAATGAGACATTTACTTTTTAAATTGTGTATATGTTTATTAAATTAAATATATAATTGAGCTACTACCCGCTAGCCACCGAAGCGGCAACTACTAAGCAACTAACCAACAACAGATAACTTCTTTGTATCTAAAAACAAAAAAACTTTTTAAATTAGTTGACTTATATTTGAAAATTGTCCCTGAAGTAGCTGCCGGCTTCTGATCCGTCGTCCTTTTGAAAATACAGCATTCTGGGAAATTTTTGACCAAGGCTAGGCTACAAGACACCTCCCATGTATCCTTGCTCAGCTAGCTAAACGGCTAACAAACGGAGAACACACGCCTCGGTAGAACATGAAAATTGGAACAAGTCTTGGCGGCTCCCTATGACGAATCTCCTAGGCAACCGGGGCGGGGCCAAGACATCAAGGCAAGGTTCCTTGGCATTGAGAAACACCCATAGTGTCCTTTAGAGCTTGTAGCTGTGTGTAGCTAGCAGCTAGCAACCAACTAAAACAAGCACGGGAATGTTCACTCAAGTATTTATTTTCTTAAATGAAGATCTTTATGAATGTTTTATCACCATAAGTACAAAATACAGAAACAAAAAAAAATACATTACAGACCAATACACATAGCTTAGCGTTGCACTTAGCAATCAGCTTAGCTTAGCATGTGTACGCTCACGCTGCTTACACTTTATCAAAGAAACTTTATCGCATGCCCAAACACTCCCTAAACAAATGTTCTCCAAGACACAAATAAAGACAGCAAAATCAGCATGTTCATGATCCGTTTATTGTCCCGTTTCTGCCTAAATGTCAGACATAAATATCGGAGAAAACAAAAACTACATCAGTGAAAGGTCTGAGGTGTGAGCGCTCACTCTGTTGTGTTTGGCACAGACAAAGGCTGTGTCTCAATTCAGGGTCTGCATCCTACGTCGGCCGGATTCGTCGGCCGGTTACGTCACAGCGCCGCGACTCGGCCTGTCCCAATTCGAAGACTCCTTCAAATGCGGTCGACGAATGCGGCCTTCTTTTCGCCTGAATGAAGGATGGGTCGGGTGTGTCCTTCAATAGGTAGCATTTCCCAAGATGCCTTGCGGGCCGGCCGGCAGAAAAACTTAAAAACAATGGAGGACAGTGAAGCGGGAGCTGTCGGAGAGGATTGCGCATATAAATGTCAGTATAAACTTGAAAACTGTTAGGTTAAGGACTTTTTGTGATACATGAACGTTATTTTAGTTAGAAATGTAACAGTAAAAGTGCTTGTATTGCGGTCTCGGCTCGTATGTTCGGCCGCGCTCGGTGTCGTACTTCTCCCGCTACGTTTCCCCCTGATTTTAATAGAAGTTTGTATTTTAGTAACAAAAGAGAAAACCAGGGAATTTATTAAGCTTAGGGCGGAGATGGACCACATCATCACTGGAGCCAAGTATTCGGCGGCTGTGGCATGGAGGTACAATAACATCTCATAATTTAAAAACTCGTTTGAGTTTATTTTTTCTGCGAAAACATGAAAGGAATAACCCGTTGTCCTCTTTTCTCTTCCTGTTTCTTTTCTTACATGTTTGTTAAGACTATTCTGGAGAAAATGGGCATCCAGGGGAAGGTGCCAGCGATGACAAGCTTCTGGAGCTGATCTGGGAGGACATGAGGCTGTAGAGGGCACAGGAGAGAAGGAAGAACTTTGACAGCTTTTTACTTTGCTAGAAAAAAATGGTTAAGGAAGATTAAACATGTACATATAAATGAAATATCTAAATAAAATCAGTTCTGCATTAAACTCTTGAATTTTATTTTTGTTTACAAAGGAGAATTGTTTACTAGAGGGTATCCCGCTGGGTCTTGAAAAGTCTTAAAAGGTGATAAATCGGTTTTGGTCAAATGAAGACCCTTAGAAAGTATTAAAAACTATTATCACATCTTTGCTCAGGCTCAGCTTGTCTAAAGTATTTTCTCTGAATTAGCTCTCCAATAGTCAAGGAAATGATTAACCCCCAGAGACCCACGGTTGTAATATTACAACATCAGATTTACGTCTACAAAAATAAACCTTCCCCCTTTTTTTTTCTTTTTAAAACCACATTTACATTGCTAATAGGTCCTATTGTTCAGTTCTGCAACACTATTGGCTGTTAAAATGTGTAAATAGGCCCGTTTATCTGGCCTAGAACAACATGTGAAAGGTTAAAAAAAGATTTTGCAGTTGTTTTCTAAATTTGGGTTTCTGGGGGTAAAAAAGCTAAATAAAACGTCGAGCTCCATCGTTTAAAGTTCCTTCTCCCTTCTGCCCAGCGGTTCCACGGTTGCTAGGCGACGGAACGTTCGCCGAGGGAGTTCATGAAGGCTAGGCCTGTCCAAATTCACAGCCGTTAACATCCGGTCTATCCGGCCGACGGAGGACGCAGCCCACGTCGGCCGGGTAGGCTGGGTCCTTCGAAGGATGCAGACCCTGAATTGAGACACAGCCAACATAACAAAGATTGTTTGTAACAATGGATCACTTTGATCCTTTTTCAAATCCTAAAACATTGTAAACATTTAATCATTAATTCATCTGTACTATTTATTAATTTTTTAATCAGACTTTTTCCTATCATGACCTCAAATATTATCCTCGGCCTAAAGGCACCCCAGAGCATTAATGGGGATTATCTCAGGGAGAATGTCCTTTAGCTGCTGTTGGAAAGAAATCAAACATGGCATTTTTTTTCTACGTATTAACTTAAATGGAAGTAGTTGCAATCTTGCGCTGATAATGTTTAAAGCTTAAGCATCCATGACAGGAGACGTGTGATGTTGGACGGACGGACGGACAGACGGACGGACGGACAGACGGACAGACGGACGGACGGACGGACAGACAGACAGACAGACAGACAGACAGACAGACAGACGGACAGACGGACAGACAGACAGACAGACAGACAGACAGACAGACAGACAGATAGATAGATAGATAGATAGATAGATAGATAGATAGATAGATAGATAGATAGATAGATAGATAGATAGATAGATAGATAGATAGATAGATAGATAGATAATATCAGAGCATCCCTAGTTTTTACTGTAAAAAGACCAAAAAGTTATAATGTACATGGATAAGATATGTACTGATGATCATCTGTGGCCGAGAAACCTTCAGATTTTACTTACAGATTTAAATTTGTGTCTTTAACTTTAATGTTTGACTTGTGCTCTAAAACTTCAGTTGACACAAGATTTGAGATATCTTAGTCCAAAGGAGGAGAGTAGTTTGGCAACATTCTGTAGAAACAGCTGGCAGGAACCAGATACGACCCATGATGCAGCCGAGACTGGCCCGTGACGATCTTGACGAATACACACCGACGTAGCCGTATTACCCCTGTCCTGGCACATCTTCACTGGCTCCCTGTCATTTTCAGAGTACAGTTTAAGTTGTTGACGTTTGTATTTAAAGCACTCAACGACCCGACACCTCCCTATCTCTCTGACCTGCTCACTCGCTATGTACCCACGCGCACGCTGAGGTCAGCTGACCTTTTGCTGCTGTGTACGCCGCGGATGTGATACAAATCGCGGGGTGGAACTCGTTGCTCATTGGAGTTCGGCAGGCTCCATCACTGGCGGTTTTTAAATCTCGTTTAAAGACCCACTTTTGCGATTTGCCTTTTAGACAGTGACTCGTTTTAGTGTTTTAATGTGTTCTTAGTATTCATCATGTTTTATCTGCTTTGACTGTTTTTTTTTATCTTCTGTTTTAGTTCCTTAGAATGGTCGCGTTTTGTTTTAGCCTGTGCAGCACTCTGGCCAGCTCCCATGCTGCGTTTTAAATGTGCAATATAAATAAACTATGGTATGGTATGGATCTGAAACTTCCATTAAACACCCGCCCTCCTGGATTTAATTTGCTCTTTGACTTTAAAAAAAAGGTTTTCTTAAGATTATAATTGTCTTTTTTAACATAGATGTGACAAACTTCAAAGGTGTGATCTAAAAAATAATAAAATAAAATAAAGACTCACGTCAGCACATTTAAATCTGCTATCTTTTAATTATTGGTACCCTGACACATGATGGAATATGTAGAATTTTACACACACACACACACACACACACACACACACACACACACACACACACACACACACACACACACAGGGGTCTGACAAGTGGAGTCTGGGGAGCGACTGGAATCAATTTCCAAATTGCTCGCTGATCTCATCTCATTAAAACTACTAAATTAAAGTTCTCCTGCATGCTTAACTTTCAATAATTAACCCCCTTGCTTTTCTCTGTCAGTGAATGAATAGATAATGGTGTGTGATATAACATTTTCAACCTGTTGTTGCCGCCACCCAGCAGCTGTACAGTCGGCTGTGTTGTCGGAGTGCGGTGATTCTTCAAACCCGCTGCACCCACATGCAGTCACATGGCTGAGTTAACTTGGCAGACTGTCATCAGAATACTGTAATGGGACTCAAACCAGCCTAACACACACACACACACACACACACACACACACACACACACACACACACACACACACACACACACACGGGATGACTGACAGCACTCGAAAAGGAGATCGAGACAAACCTAAAGTCTGAACAAAGGCATGAATGAAGAGTGTGATCTTTTCTACGATGCTCGTTAGATCTGCTGTAGTCTCACAGCAAAACCCTCAATGAGTGAGCTTTTAAAAAAGCAAGACAATAATTATTATCTAGTGAGCACAAAACAAAAATCCCACTAAGCATCAGAACCAGAGGCTCATCCATCAAAGTCACCCGCGGCTTGTTAAAGCTCTGTTTCTTCGCCTTCTGGATGAAAGGTTCTGGTAAACATCCTCCTAGGACAGGTGCATTCTGCTTTTCACTTAAAGCGATTTTATTTTTCCTCACATTGACTCGTCGTTTTGGTGGTGTGTAGCCTTCCCAAATGAAAACGCCCTTGTTTACCACCTCTGCAGCTCAATATAATTTTTATGGAGCCAGAAAATCTTTATCTGCTTGAAAACAAGAGAAATGATGAAGAAAGTATATTTTTCTCACGAAATACTTAAAGCTGTTGTGGTTTTTGTGGTTTTGAGACTTTAATCCTCTTTTTAGCTTTTTTTGTGATGCGCCAGCGTCTCTTGGTGCTGAAATGATCTGTGCATAAAATGCATTTGGAATAGCTGATTCATGTAAGAAACCTCACACATCTGCTGACAATGTGGTCACCTCTTTTGTCAGATTTGTCCTTTTATCTATGCGTTTTATGATTTTTGTTTGGTTTTGCACGGTGGCAGAGCAGCAGGAAGGTTGCAGATTCAAATCTGCATATTTTGAGCACGTTGTCCTCGTGCAGACCAAACACATGCACGTTAGGTTAAAACCAAAAAAGGTTCCTGTGGATTAAAGTGAATAATCTAAATGAGTAAACATAAATGATGTCTATTAAATCTGTTTTAACATTTAAATGAACAAAACTCCCAGTGAGTTTTTGGTTATTGCTGTTTCCTTGGCCTAGACACTGTAAGCATGCTGTTGGGGGTTTCTGTACAAATATAAATTAAGACTTCCACAAGCAGCAAAACTAATTAGCAAACCTTAGAAAGCAGGTTTGCCTTCATTCCTCTCAAAGCTCTAAGAGCACTTTTGTCTTTTATGTCTTCCACAATGCCGGCTGGTGCCCGTGTCTATTTATAACCCACTTTTGTTTTTGTTTGGTTTGGTTTTGTAGGTGTTTGGGGGCCATTGAGGTGATGCAGGTCCCCCTGTTATCCCAGTGGAGGAGCCAGCTAATGACAGGCGTATTGGTCTGCTGAACGCCCCCACCCCCCCACCACCTCCACTGCCCTTCATCCCTCCCTCCCCTCATCGCTGATGGCTCTATGGGGCATCATCAGCCTCAGCCTTCATTGCTGGGTGTGTTTACGATCCGGTGCAACAGCAACAGCAGCGGCGTCCAGCCTACCTAATGACAGACCGGGGGGACCTCTGGACTGGCTCCTTTCAGATAAGGGACCATTCCACCACTCCCCAGAGTACATCGACTTCGTGGAGAAGAACCGACAAGGCTTCTCCACCAGATACAAGATCTACAGGTGGGTTATGATAGAGAGGCACTTTACTGTGTATTTACACTTTCAAATCATCTCTCCATCTCCATGAGAGACTTGGAAAGCTCCTACAATTGCACAAATTGATCGATAGTTTAAAAACACATTTTGTGACTGCCACAAAACGACTCACTTTGTGAGACACTTTACTGATAGAGGGTGAATGTTGTTTCCTGGAATATCAACCAGTTTCCACAGCTTCTATCTGATCTAATGCTTAACTGTTTGCATCAACAGCTTCTGAAACTAAGCAGCATTACTATAATAACTCATCTTGCATGACTGTGAATTCCTACACCTGAAAATAAATCTGCATTAGATGTTTTTTTTGCAGAGGCTTGTTATGTCACTTTAATTTTCATACAAAAGTCATTAGAGGACCAAAACATAGTACATTTTAAATCTGTTGCTATGTAAACACTATAAATGCAAAAAAAAATTCAAAATTTTAGATATTTCATAACATAATCAAGACTGATTTGCACTAAACACCCCAGGTGAAAAAAAATTCTTTTTTAGAAAATAACTCAGTTTTTTTGTGTTTTTTTCCATAAATTACAGCATTGACTTTGAGTATGCAAACTGGCATTTCAAGGGTTAAAAGCCTCAAAATGATTGACATTTTTACATGTTTGAACAGGGCTGAAGTTGTTCAACAGATCTTTGAAAAAAAAAAGCAAAAAAAAAATTCATGTATACATTTTTTATAGCCACTTTTTACAAGCGGACGTTTTTGCCCTCTAAAGCAGTGGTTCCCAACCTTTTTCCCAAGGGACCCCTTTTTTTTTACCAGTAAAATTTTTGACGACCCCCTCCCATTCTCTCTTCCAGTACAAACAGTATTAAGAAATGATAAAATTGTTCAAGCACATTTTAATATGATTTGATTCAATAGATAACAGTAATAGTAGGCTCCAGTACAGAACAAAGTCATTAACAAAACCAAACAGAGCATAATGTGCTTGACAGTTTGTATTACTTTTCTGAACACATTGTTTCTTGTAAACACTGATAAATCAATCATTCCTTACAATAAACGTTTGACACATAAAAATACACTGAGCAAAATGTACTTAAATGTGTATATTACTGTTTATACTAGATTATTTACTGTAAAGGCTGTGATTAATCAACCAGTCCTATCTTTAATGAACTTTTGACACTTGAAAATAAAACAGTGAGCTGAGCAAAATGTTCTTTAAAGTGTGTTGCTTTTTCTGTACTAATTATTTCCTGTCTTAATATCAGTAAACTTTTCATCATGAAAAAAAAGTGAGCAAAATGTAGGCTATAAACAAGTAATAAATGAAGTTTTAACCCCTTAAAGTGGAGAGGTCCGGGCGACCCACTGAGAGGCTTTGGCGCCCCCATGTGGGGGTCGGGACCCCCAGATTAGGAACCACTGCTCAAGTCTCAAGAGTAGTGTTTTTTTCTTTCATAGTGTTCCCTTGGTCTATTTCAAAAATTCCAAATTGAATTTCAAAATTTGTCCAGAGAGAGGTTTTGCGACTAAATTTGGTTCCACGTGCACAAACGGTGGTGAAAGGGCGTCAAAAAGAAAAACAAAAAACTGTCCAAATGGACAAAAATGTCCCTAATGAAGCCTGAGGGTTAAGCCATGTGAACACAGCAAGATCGGGATGATGATAGGTGACCCGTTCCTTCCCTCACACCAATCTAAAGCTGGGGTGGGGAACCGTGGTCCTCGAGAGACGAAACCTGCATGTGTTGGTCCTTTCTCTGTTTCAACACTCCTGAATCAGTGGTTTAATCGCCTGTTCAGCAGCTCATCAGGCACTGAGTGAGCCTGTTAATCGCCTGCTGATTAAAACCAGGTGAGTTGAAGCAGGGAAACAGCAAAATATGCAGGAGAGGAGTCCTCGAGGGACAGGATTCTCAAAGAGCAAGTCACCCCCTGCCAGAATCTTGCTCCACTCACACTTACTGTTTGAAAAATGCAAAAAATAACAAATACACACACACACACACACACACACACACACACACACACACACACACACACACACACACACACACACACAAGACATTGTGACCTCATAATGTACCAGCTGACATCATAGTGTACTTCTTATCCTATAGCAATGGCAAGTTAAATTTAAATGCAATGCAGAGTTTTTACCTGACAACTGTGCAAAAATGACAGTTTTAGGCGGAATATTTAAATTTTAACTAAGATGCACTAAAGTGCCAAATTATTGACTGCATGTGTCTACAGCATGGTTAGACACTTATTAATATAGTTTTATCAGCAAAAAAGAAGTGGATTTGGGGGTGACTTGCTCTTTAAGGATCTGAAGGTTGCATATGACTACCGTAATGGCTCTAAAGATAATCTTATCAGATAATCTTACCTTTTGTGGTATGTTTCAAGTGCTCTGGTCTGTCCTGGGGGACATCAGAGCCGCTCTGATCATAAATTCGGGCGTTCCAACATGCTGGATTGTCTTTTGCTTATTTTCAGGGACAAACAAACATGCTACCTGTTAAATGTAACTTGTGGCCAATCAGAAAGCGAGGTGATGGAAGCATACAGCAGACTCCTCCTCTGCTATGTTTGAGCTAGACTCTGAGCTGCTGCCTAATACAAAAAATAGGACCAAAACTGGTCCATCAGTGATTTTTATCACCACACGTGTGGTCTCTCATGTTTTGAAAATCAATCTAATCTAATCTCTGTTTTCACATCTAACCGATTAACTTGTGTAAGCCATTCCATTTAAGACCGCAACCACAGCTAACCAACCTTAACTACTGCCAGAAAAAAACAGATTGTGAGATTATTATTATCTAGATTTGACAAAAAAGGCCATAACTTCATCGTATCTCAGTTTAAAATTAATTATGTTAATAACTCCGAATCTGAGGTAATTTTTCCCTTTCACTCCCTTTCTTTTTCTCCGTATTTAAGTCGCACGTGATTGGTTAACTCTTCGATGAGCCCTTTGCTCGGAGGAGCGGGGGACAGGAATTGGTGCATGGTGTAAACTCACAGAGCCAACATGAGTTGAATCAGGAAATGAAGCCAGATTTGGACACATTTTACCAATATTGACCATTCAAAGGAAGAGTGTGGACTACGGAAAGCAAACTGTGGGGTGACGGTGGCACAGGAGTTAAGTGCTCGGCCTGTAATTGGAAGGTTGCAGGTTTGAGCCCTGCTCAGTTTTATTGGCTAAAAGCCGCTTAACTTGATCGAGTGACGATCCTTTTGGCTTGGGTCACCAGGAGGACACGCCGATTCTTGAATTTTTGCAGTTGAAATTCTGCTGTTGAATTTTTGAAGATAACATTTTTGCTGCTGTATTTTATAGATGTGGAACACTCCTTTGAACAATACATTTGCATTGGTCTCTAGTAGGAATGAATGCCTTGTAAGTCATACTCAGATGCTTCTGTTTCAGGAAGTACAAGTCAGCTGGAGGAGAAAATAGCTTCAGACGACAGGATTTGGAGTCTTATTTCCTGATATTTGGACATCTGGCCTCTGATTGGACAACAGAAACATGACTCGTTACAAGCTGACTCGTAACGTTTTTGTTTTATCTTCACAAATAACATAAGCCTGGAGGAGTTCCGCTGTGTGGTGGAGTTGCTAATGCTACTGGTAGCTTCTACTAGCTGAGACATTCTCTGCTGTTTCCTGGACGCTAAACCAACAACAGCCTTCCCCGTCGGGAGTCAAGATGGATGAGTCCATGAATGATAAATGACAGTGTGACGTAGATCTGTCAGGCTTTTCTGATCCTAGAGATTCACCGTCTGTTTTCTATCAGAAGCTAATGCAGGAGATAGGTGTAGGAGACTATTTTCATGCTCAGCCCGCATGAAAAACTGTGTGAGTGACCACTTTGAATCAGAAACAATCACTAAAAGATGTTTTTTCAGTGAGCCACACCTTTAAGTTGGCGACTTGGGGCAACGGTGGCACAGGAGTTAAGTGCTCGCCCCGTAATCGGAAGGTTGCAGGTTCGAGTCCCGCTCAGACTTTCGCTGTCATTGTGTCCTTGGGCAAGACACTTAACCCACGTTGCCTGCTGGTGGTGGTCGGAGGGACCGGTGGAGCCAGTGCTCGGCAGCCTCACCTCTGTCAGTGCGCCCCAGGGCAGCTGTGGCTACATCGTAGCTCATCCCCACCAGTGTGTGAATGGCAGAATGACTGATTGTGTTGTAAAGCGCCTTGAGGGGTTCCAGGACTCTAGAAGGTGCTATATCAAATATCAAATACAGGCTATTTAAGTTAAAACAATTTAAATAGATAATAATTTCACAGAATAAAAGTTCATTGTCTAAAAAAAGTCTTTCATACAAAAATGACACAAGGATAAAACTCTGATTTAACACAGGCTGTATGTTTGACAGGCTGCTTTTGGCTTGTGTTGTTCCTCACAACCAGGGTTCACACAATCTGGCACACCCAGACAGAATCATGAAGCATTACGTGCACGTCTGTTGCTATATCGCACTCTGCTGGCCCCCAAAGCCTCCGGGACTCACCTGGTCACGTGGTCCAATGACATATGTTGATTAGTGCTGTAAAAGAAAAGATTTGTCATGACAGCAATGCAGTATGAGGAATCGGAACGCGAATGCATCAGTGGAGATAGTGTCATGAATCATATCCATCGTCACTAAGGAGGATGTTGTCCGGGCTTCTGGAAATGGATAGACAAGGTTCTTGACATCTATGGATCGTTGCAAGGTTGCTTTATAGCTTTGGTGATCAGTAGCCGTGTTAGAGCTTTTTAATATTTCCTTCTCTGGCAAACTGCAGTGGTCTGTTGGAGCCGAGTTGCATGGGCGGCAAGATTAATAGTCTTATCATGTGGCCAAGTGATTAGTGAGCTCTTAGTACTTATTACTCTGCATTATCACAGAATCCCCTGAGAGGTTTCTGTCAGCTGCAAGGTTGTGTTTGAAGCCCTCTAGATTACCACAATGCGGCACTGATTAATAGTGTTGATATTAAAAGGAAAAACTAACCTAAAAAGTAAATAGCCTGTAAATCTCCCCAAATTGAATTCACTTGGATTTGGTCCCATTCCATCTCGCAAACCGATCCCGACAGCTGTGGGATTGTTTCTGTTTTGGCGAATAATAGCCTTCTTTTAGTGCTGGTGTGGGTGAAAGTGAAATGTGGTGATGATTTTGGGAGCTCGCTCCTGGAGCTGACTCATGCGGTATTCTGCAGGATTGTTTTATTTAAAAAATGGGTTCAGAGAAAATATCGTCTCAAGGGTGAGAGCGGCTCTGTGCCAATGCTACCTGTTGTTGGACGAAAGCACAGCCTTCATCATCAACGTAACAACTAAACAGGGTCCAAGCAGCAAGAGCCTTATCTATAAACTTTTGTAGATATATATATTTAAATGTGATTTTTGTAAAAATTCTAAATATTTACAATAATATATTTTGATAATGAGTGTAATGGTTTAATTTACATGTTATTTAATGAGCCATAAGACATAGGATTCCATAGTAAATATGAAATCAACCTTATGGATCTGTGGGTACTGTTTAACCAGAAGATTGGAACTTTTTATTGCAGGGATTAGATAACAGCTTCGTATTCACTCAGAGACAACAGAAGAGAGAGTCAAGTTTAAAAGTTTAAAAATTGATTACTAAACAAATTAAAACTAGACTAACTTTAACACTAAATGTATGGTGTAACTAAGGTGAATGAGACGGAGAATGGTGTGATGTGGAATGTTGCTCAGAACCAGCACATCTGAAGAAACTATTAGTTCTGATGGGAAATGAAGGTGATGTCTCCGCGCTAAGCTTTGATTAGGAGATTCATAAACACATTCGACACCATTCTGTCGGTCTACGTACCCTTGGCGGAAGTCCCCGTCTAGATCAGGAGGTGTAGAGGTCCAGCTTGACCTTTATGGAGCCGAAGCTTGTAGAAACAGCCGCGGCAGCCGACCACCAGTCTTGAGATACTTCCGGGTCACAACAGTTTATCGGCATCTAACAAGACCCAAAACGGGGTCATGTTGGTTGAGCTTTTATTCTGAAAGGAACCTTTGCAGCAGGTGGAACAGCGACAGATTTTATCCAGCTTGTCGTTGGTTCTTTTGGCTGAAGAGGAAAGTTACGGATTGGCCACTCCGACAACTTCTCTAGAACGCTTTGAACTGGCGTTAAAGATGGCGTGGGCGTAGTTTTATACTTCGGATGTTTTGGTTTATGGTCGAATGAAAAGATGACAGATTTACCAAGCACAACCAAAACCACGCCTCCGTCAGATCTGGCAGATTCTGATTGGATCAGTAAAGTAATGTGTCGTCTCTTAACGCTACGTGAGCTCAGTCCTAGTGGAAACATTTAAAGTCATATTACTTATTATATTCTATAGGATTATAATAAAGTAATGAATATTTGCATTTCACAGATTGGTCACATCTTATTATTGACTAACACTTTGTTTGATTAGCTTTATTAAAATAGAGTTCTTTGATTTATTAAAAGGAGAGAGTCCATTCTTCATTCTTCTCTTGAGCTGGAAAGAAGCAGTTTAGAAGCAAATGCATGAGACCTTGAGACCATATCTCATGCAGACTAGTTCTGTGTCAGAGGCATCTGCAGAGAGAGGGTAAATAACCTTCGGTGGAATAGCTCCTCCATCACGTTACATTAGCTCACCAACTGACCTCTGTTTAGAGAGATATCAGGACTGATGGGCTAATGACCAGAGGTGTGGACTCGAGTCACATGACTTGGACTCGAGTCAGACTTCAGTCATTATTTTAATGACTTCTGACTTGACCTGACAAAATCAAAAGACTTACGACTTGACTCGGACTTAAACGCAAATGACTTGCGACTTGAATCGACTTGCATCTGTGGACTTGATGATGACTTGGTCATATTTGATATTTTATCACAAAAGTGGCACGACAGGGACAAAAATCAGAAATGCAGCAGCACTTTGTTTAGAATCAGTTTCAGATGCACTTTTGCTTGTTTGAGCAAATAAATCGAGCTTTAAGAAGCTTTATTTCTGGAATTTATTCATCAGCATTGTCACTAAATTGAAGTTGGACAGATGACTTGATCCTTTACAATGTTCATCATGTCCACACCTCTGCTTGCTGGGAAGGCTTGAAGCCAGGTGGGAAGCAGAGATGAGTTTCGGTCTCCGGCCATCTTTAGACCTAAAAAAACGCTTTTCTCAGAGCAACCAGAAAGACTTGTGGAAGGGTTTAAGTGTCTAAAGCTGCAGATCTGGCTCCCAGGCTGCTAGTTCAGCATCACTTCTCTATGGACACCTCCTGGGAAAGGTGTTTCAATGAATAAAATCAGCGAATTTATCTGAAAACAGTACGTGAGTGACTCACCTCACTACGATTACCTCAGTGTCATTTAGAATAGAAACTTGATCAGATGTTTTCCTTTTGGTTAGTCTCCACTCTAGCTGCTTCTGAGGTTTGCCGTTAGGTCTTCAGCTGCATCAAACACATCATGCTGTTTATGTGAAACAGCTGCAAAAGTGTTTTGCGTGGAGTGATTAGTAGGGATGAGCGAGTACACCACTATCTGCATCTGTATCTGTTCAACCATCTAAATTATCTGTATCTGTATCTGTACTCGGAGTGTGCGTGGCCTAACCCGGAAGTGGGTGTAGTTTAAACGGAAGTGGGTGTGGTCTACATCAATACGGTATTTTAAGTGTGATCAGAAGTTGCTGTTTATTTGAAAACTATTTACAGAGTAGCCTCAGAGTTGAGATTAAATGTTGTTGATCACAATAGCAAAGGAACTATTACAGAACAAGTGTTTCAATAAAATCAGAACATTAATATTTAAGTGCATGGATTAAGAGAGAGCGAGAGAGAGAAGAAAAGATCTTTTCTACAGCACCTCTCAAGATAAAAATCACGGGGCGCTTCACAAAAACAAAACATGTAAAATAGAAAAAAGAATTTAGAAAATGATTAAAATATATTTAAAATGAGCAAAAAACTGACAATTGTGATTAAAAAATGTAAAGAAAGAGAGAGAGTGAATAGGAAAGAGGGAGTGGATCCTGAGGAAGAGGAGAGAGAGAGAGGAAAAAAACAACCTGACTGTAGCAGAGGCAGTGACTGACGCAGCACGAGCCGTTTTCAGCTCTGTCTTGTCAAATGCACCACGTACGTTACGAAAAAAGTAACTTTAAATAACTTTAAAGTAACTTTAAAAAGAAGCAAACTGAAGAAAAGATAGGGAGTACTGAAGAAATGTGAACAGTGAAGCAAGCACAGAGAGATCCGTTACTGTGTGTGTGTGTGTGTGTGCGTGGATGGACCGGACGCGGACTGAGCTGTGAGCTCCCGGTGCAGTTTTGTGTGTAGGGAGGGGCGGGCGCTCTATTTGACTGGCCAATCACAGAGCGTGAAGACAGTCGGTTACCCAATGAGGATTTTCCTTCAGCACGATTACAGATATTTATGAGTTTTACTCATTTCATGCTGGTACTCGTCAAAAATGCTTTATCCGTACCGGATACTCGTTTCAGATGAGTATCCGGCTCATCCCTAGTGATTAGCCTACGTGCTTCCTTTGAGTTGGAAGGCAGAGGTGACCTCACCTCTGTAGATCATGGCTGGAAGGTCAGGCTTTTGTCTTGCTTCAGACTGGAGGGTAATGCAGGTCATGCTGAAACTCTTTAATTACACGTAGAATCTATGTGTCGGTAGGTTTTACTCACAGTGAGCAGCTTATCTAGTTAGTGCTTTCCAGTAGTTTTAGTCTGTCTTTAAACCATTTATGGTTTCTATGCTGTTTCAGCTGATTGCAGCCTTCCTTCAAAAGATTATCCCGCTAACTCCCACTTTAGCATGACAATGCTCAATCATGTGTGCAACTGTTCACTCTCTTATTAAAAAGGACCCTCTGCTGCATAAACATCCATATTTGAGGTATTATTCAGACATTGTTCAGGACCTGCAACTTCATTCAGCTGACATTCTTGTCGCCAAGCACCAGCGTCAATATCAGATTCAGGTTCAGATACACTTTATCAAATCCTCGACGGGAAGCTGCTCTCTTACAGCACTCCAAAGGAAAGAAGAACGTACACATAAGACACAAGTGCAACATTAATAATAAAAGATTCGACAACAGCTTTTGTCTAGACCAGGGGTGTCAAATATGCGGCCCACGAGCGGGTTAAATCCGGCCCGCGAGATGGTTGTGTAAACTTTATTTTCATACTTTACAATGTAGAGTGAAAATAAACTTATCTTTGTGAGCAAGTTTTCTCTGTAATGAGTATAAATAAAACAAAGCTGCGCTCAAGGCTCACTCAAGAACTTGAATCACATCCTGAAGTTGGCCGCCACTCAGTATGTGACTTCTGATATTGATGTGCTGGTGAAAGCTAAAAGATGTAAAGTAAAATTAGTCAAATATACTTTAAGTGCTGCATGAAACTGATCTAGCCATGTGATCTGTAAGCTCTTTGAATCACTAAGGAATGTTTATTTTATTTATTGATTTTTTATTTTTTTCAAATTTTCGAGTACACTTCAGGTGTTGTACTTGTACTATTTTGGATACACTGTCCTCAGGCTCCAGCCTTGTTTTATAGTGATTGAATTAAAACAAAGAAAACAATCTGAAGTTGTTTTTAATTTACCGGTCCGGTCCACTTGGGACTAGATTTCCCTCAATGTGGCCCCTGAACTAAAACGAGTTTGACACCCCTGGTCTAGACATAATCATTTTGAACAATAACTTTGGTTTATTGCCGATGATTTTGCTGAATCCTGCATTAATAAGTGATGAGGGAAAACAGCAGGATTCAAATGTTCACCTGCCGGTTTTCTTTTCACACACCAAAGTGCACGCCGTGTCCTCTCAGGTTGACTTGATCAAAAGGATGCATCATTCTGTTTGATGAGAGAGACACCCCCAAACACCGCCGGCAGCAGCACAGTGGTGAGTTTTAAGCTGCACTCCTCCAGCTTCCCTTTACAACATCCAGGGATCCAATTTTCACCAATTCTTCCCTCGTCTCCTTGTGTGAAATCCCCTCAACGGATGCTTGAACCCAGCAGTCATAAAGAACAGTCGTCTTTCACCCAGGACAATCTCCTCAGCTGTTATTTCATTTGTACAAAAATTTTACAATTTTTTATGAGTCACAGGTGCTTACTTTTCGAAGTAAATGTTGGAAAATAAATAAGTATAAAACACACACACACACACAACACACTGGTGAAATTCATCTCCGCATGTGACCCATCCCTGTGGGGAGCCATGAGCTGCAGCTGTGGCTGTGCTTGGGAACTATTTGGTGGTCTAGTCCCCCAAACCAACCCTTTAAAGCTGAGTGTCCCATTGTTACTGTCTTTGGTGCAGCTGATTCTGGGTATAAAACTTAAGTTTCACTTACATTTAATTTATTGGTGCAGGCAGCTGAACTTGACAGTTTCTCCATAGTTGTGCTTTCTTGCAAAAAATGCTTCCAACTAATTTAAAAAGCATGGATTTAAAACGTTTAACTCTTTTCTTTTCCTCAAAGCCATTTGCTGCTCCAGGAATTAGGATGACAGAAACTGCTCCTATAAATTGCACACAGCCGCTTCAGAACAAAAGCTTGGTTTGGATGGAATTTACAAAATAAAACGTGATGTAGAGGTTGTTTTTTGTCTTCATGTAAAAGAAGAATAAAATAAAAGTACCAAAAACTTCTGAAATTTCAAGCACCCAACTGAGATTTTACATAATCAGATATTAATATTTTCCATTTTTAAATTACTAAGTATCATAAAATCTAAGTATCATGTAAAAAAGTTCAATGAACCTAGTTGCTATTTTACTGCCAATGAACAAAAACACACACATACATAATGTGTGTGTGTGTGTGTGTGGGTGGGTGTGGGGTGGGGGGTGGGGTGGGGGGGTGGGGGGTGGGGGGGGGGGGGGGGGATGGTGCTCTTATTTTAAAATGTAGCACAAATAGATCTGTAGTTTATACTACATTAATTCATTTATAGTGTATACTACATTAATGCATTTGTAGATTATGCTACATTAATGCATTTGGAGTGTATACTACATTATTTCATTTGTAGTTTATACTACATTATTTCTTTTGTAGTTTATACTACATTAATGCATTTGTAGTGTATACTACATTAATGCATTTGTAGTGTATACTACATTAATGCATTTGGAGTGTATACTACATTAATGCATTTGGAGTGTATACTACATTAATGCATTTGTAGTTTATGCTACATTAATGCATTTGGAGTGTATACTACATTATTTCATTTGTAGTTTATACTACATTATTTCTTTTGTAGTTTATACTACATTAATGCATTTGTAGTGTATACTACATTAATGCATTTGGAGTGTATACTACATTAATGCATTTGGAGTGTATACTACATTAATGCATTTGGAGTGTATACTATATTAATGCATTTGGAGTGTATACTACATTAATTAATTTGTAGTGTATACTACATTAATTCATTTGTAGTTTATACTACATTAATGCATTTGGAGTGTATACTACATTAATGCATTTGGAGTGTATACTACATTAATGCATTTGGAGTGTATACTACATTAATGCATTTGGAGTGTATACTGCATTAATGCATTTGGAGTGTATACTACATTAATGCATTTGGAGTGTATACTACATTAATGCATTTGGAGTGTATACTGCATTAATGCATTTGGAGTGTATACTACATTAATGCATTTGGAGTGTATACTACATTAATGCATTTGGAGTGTGTACTACATTAATGCATTTGGAGTGTATACTACATTAATGCATTTGGAGTGTATACTACATTAATGCATTTGGAGTGTATACTTCATTAATGCATTTGGAGTGTATACTGCATTAATGCATTTGGAGTGTATACTACATTAATGCATTTGGAGTGTATACTACATTAATGCATTTGGAGTGTATACTACATTAATGCATTTGGAGTGTATACTACATTAATGCATTTGGAGTGTATACTACATTAATGCATTTGGAGTGTATACTGCATTAATGCATTTGGAGTGTATACTGCATTAATGCATTTGGAGTGTATACTGCATTAATGCATTTGGAGTGTATACTGCATTAATGCATTTGGAGTGTATACTGCATTAATGCATTTGGAGTGTATACTACATTAATGAATTTGGAGTGTATACTACATTAATGCATTTGGAGTGTATACTACATTAATGCATTTGGAGTGTATACTACATTAATGCATTTGGAGTGTATACTACATTAATGCATTTGGAGTGTATACTACATTAATGCATTTGGAGTGTATACTACATTAATGCATTTGGAGTGTATACTACATTAATGCATTTGGAGTGTATACTACATTAATGCATTTGGAGTGTATACTACATTAATGCATTTGGAGTGTATACTACATTAATGCATTTGGAGTGTATACTACATTAATGCATTTGGAGTGTATACTACATTAATGCATTTGGAGTGTATACTACATTAATGCATTTGGAGTGTATACTACATTAATGCATTTGGAGTGTATACTACATTAATGCATTTGGAGTGTATACTACATTAATGCATTTGGAGTGTATACTACATTAATGCATTTGGAGTGTATACTACATTAATGCATTTGGAGTGTATACTACATTAATGCATTTGCATTTGGAGTGTATACTACATTAATGCATTTGGAGTGTATACTACATTAATGCATTTGGATTGTATACTACATTAATGCATTTGGAGTGTATACTACATTAATGCATTTGGAGTGTATACTACATTAATGCATTTGGAGTGTATACTACATTAATGCATTTGCATTTGGAGTGTATACTACATTAATGCATTTGGAGTGTATACTACATTAATGCATTTGGAGTGTGTACTACATTAATGCATTTGCATTTGGAGTGTATACTACATTAATGCATTTGGAGTGTATACTACATTAATGCATTTGGAGTGTATACTACATTAATGCATTTGGAGTGTATACTACATTAATGCATTTGGAGTGTATACTACATTAATGCATTTGGAGTGTATACTGCATTAATGCATTTGGAGTGTATACTACATTAATGCATTTGGAGTGTATACTACATTAATGCATTTGGAGTGTATACTACATTAATGCATTTGGAGTGTATACTACATTAATGCATTTGGAGTGTATACTGCATTAATGCATTTGGAGTGTATACTACATTAATGCATTTGGAGTGTATACTGCATTAATGCATTTGGAGTGTATACTACATTAATGCATTTGGAGTGTATACTACATTAATGCATTTGGAGTGTATACTACATTAATGCATTTGGAGTGTATACTACATTAATGCATTTGGAGTGTATACTACATTAATGCATTTGGAGTGTATACTACATTAATGCATTTGGAGTGTATACTACATTAATGCATTTGGAGTGTATACTACATTAATGCATTTGGAGTGTATACTACATTAATGCATTTGGAGTGTATACTACATTAATGCATTTGGAGTGTATACTACATTAATGCATTTGGAGTGTATACTACATTAATGCATTTGGAGTGTATATGACATTAATGCATTTGGAGTGTATACTACATTAATGCATTCGGAGTGTATACTACATTAATGCATTCGGAGTGTATACTACATTAATGCATTTGGAGTGTATACTACATTAATGCATTTGGAGTGTATACTACATTAATGCATTTGCATTTGGAGTGTATACTACATTAATGCATTTGGAGTGTATACTACATTAATGCATTTGGAGTGTATACTACATTAATGCATTTGCATTTGGAGTGTATACTACATTAATGCATTTGGAGTGTATACTACATTAATGCATTTGCATTTGGAGTGTATACTACATTAATGCATTTGGAGTGTATACTACATTAATGCATTTGGAGTGTATACTACATTAATGCATTTGCATTTGGAGTGTATACTACATTAATGCATTTGGAGTGTATACTACATTAATGCATTCGGAGTGTATACTACATTAATGCATTTGGAGTGTATACTACATTAATGCATTTGGAGTGTATACTACATTAATGCATTTGCATTTGGCGTGTATACTACATTAATGCATTTGGAGTGTATACTACATTAATGCATTTGGAGTGTATACTACATTAATGCATTTGCATTTGGAGTGTATACTATATTAATGCATTTGGAGTGTATACTACATTAATGCATTTGGAGTGTATACTACATTAATGCATTTGGAGTGTATACTACATTAATGCATTTGGAGTGTATACTACATTAATGCATTTGCATTTGGAGTGTATACTACATTAATGCATTTGGAGTGTATACTACATTAATGCATTTGGAGTGTATACTACATTAATGCATTTGGAGTGTATAGTACATTAATGCATTTGGAGTGTATACTACATTAATGCATTTGGAGTGTATACTACATTAATGCATTTGCATTTGGAGTGTATACTACATTAATGCATTTGGAGTGTATACTACATTAATGCATTTGGAGTGTATACTACATTAATGCATTTGCATTTGGAGTGTATACTACATTAATGCATTTGGAGTGTATACTACATTAATGTATTTGGAGTGTATACTACATTAATGCATTTGGAGTGTATACTACATTAATGCATTTGGAGTGTATACTGCAATAATTCAAACACCTTTTGTGACATCAGCATTAAACATATTTCACACATTGTGCTTTAATCACTAAGTTTCTGTCAATTTGTTAAAGGTAAGCTTCTCTTTTTGAATTAGTATTTCTGATTCTAATGGGTCACTTTTAGTTTTCATGCAGGCTGAACATGAAACCAGTCTCCTACATCTACCTCCTGCATTAGCTTCTGATAGAAAACAGACGGACGGACAGATCTACGTCACACTGTCACTTAACTTTCACGGACTCGCCTATCTCGAGTCACGACGGGGAAGGCTGTTGTTGGTTTAACATTCAGGAAACAGCAGAGAATGTCTCAACTAGTAGAAATGTTAGCATTAGCAACTCCACCACACAGCAGAACTCCTCCAGGCTTGTGTTATTTGTGGAGATAAAACAACGTTTAGAGCAAACAGAGTCAGTGGTAGTCATGTTGCTGTCAGCCAATCAGAGGAGAGATGTCCAGATATCAGGATGTTCCTTGCAGACTTGAGGAACCGTGGCATCAACAAGTGATCTCCTTTCTGTGTGTTTCTTCAGTTCAGCAACTAAACCAGGTGATTTTAATCAGCACAGAGAAGGAACCTGGTTCAGTTGCTGAGCAGAACAACATTACGGCATGGTGTTAACTTGTCGATGCCACAATTCCCATCTCTGGTTCTTTGTAAGTTCTTTCTGTGTTTCTTTTCCAAGCAATGGAAAAACAATGGAACTAGACTCAAATCCTGTTGTCTGAAGCTACTTTCTCCTCCAGCTGATTTCCAGTTCCTGAAACAGGTGCACTGGAGCTTCTCCTTCCCAGAGAACGACTTAACAGTCATTCATTCCTACTACCTTCTACACTGCAAATGTATGAAGATAGGAGTAAAGTTTAAAACTATAAATCTTATTGGAATTTTCTGCAGTCTGTTTAGCATTTATTTTTCATTCCTTACGTTTGTTTGAAGGCGGATCCCTTTTTTCAGAGCGCAGGACCAAGGGGATTGATAGTGACAGTATTATTTGCTGGGCGCGTCTTCCTCATGTGAGTTCAGATCTCTGCTAAAGCCTAATAAATGCTCAACGACAGGAGAAGATGAATTACTAGAACCAGTTCTTCCAGCTACCTCAGCTGTGATGGAGTAATGAATTCACACCACGTTACGCAACTACTCAGTCTGCGGTTTCTTTCACTTATCGAATTTGAAAGAATACCTAACTAGTGGTTTGAAGAGAACGAGAGGAGGTTTGTGTTTTTGGAAATGGTTTCTGTGTGCTTTCTGGATGCACTGAGGAGTGTCCTCGTTGCATCAAACACAAACACAATGTGGGCTTTCCGTCTGTGCCACCTGTTCACAGCTACCGCTGCCAAGAGGGAGAGCTGCCATGCTCACCAGGGTGAGGCTAGGAGGGCAGACATAGGTTTGGCCTTATTCGAGGCATATTGCATTTGGATAATTCAAGTGAAATGTTCTGGGGACATTCACATCATTTGGTTGTAGAAAATGCACTATGCTGATTGCATTAATGTAAAACATGCTTTGTTGTTTGTTTCTACTAGAGAAAATTAGCTTTTCACTAAATGATAATCTTGTTGCTTTTGCATCCTCAGTAAAGGTTTGTGCAGTTTTTCAGCTCATCTGAACCCTTTAATACCAACCCCCTTTTCTCTATACAGGTTTAGTGAATAATGTAGTAAATATAAAAATTATTTTTATTTAATGTCGTCGTCTTCCTCCGCTTATCCGGGTCCGGGTCGTGGGGGCAGCATCCCAACTAGGGAGCTCCAGACCATCCTCTTCCCGGCCACCTCCACCAGCTCCTCCGGCAGGACCCCAAGGCGTTCCCGGACCAGATTGGAGATGTAACCTCTCCAACGTGTCCTGGGTCGACCCGGGGACCTCCTGCCGGCAGGACACGCCCGAAACACCTCCCCAGCGAGGCGTCCAGGAGGCATCCTGACCAGATCCCCAAATCACCTCAACTGACTCCTTTTAATCCGGAGGAGCAGCGGTTCTACTCCGAGTCCCTCCCGAATGTCCGAGCTCCTCACCCTATCTCTAACCCCTACTTTTCACAGGAGCCGTCAGCAGCACGTTACTGCAGCAGCACGTCATAGCTGCTGATAGGAACCGCTGTGGTCAACAGAACCTTTTCCACTGGAGCCGTCAGCAGCGCGAGTCGGCCACGTCTCAGGAGCAGCATGTCGCGGCCTTTACGCGCCGGTTCTATTTTCTACGCGCGACGCCTCTGAAACGGGTCAAGTTCGACATTTTGGGAAGGAAAGACAGGAAATCGGATGCTGAAACGGAGTGAAGCTCCCGAGATTTTCAGAATAAAGAACGTACTGCCTTCCGGTCGCTTTACTTTAAAAAAGGTTACTAACTGTGCGGCCCCGTGAGAAGTTGTCACCTAGCTAGCGGTCTCCTTTGTTTTTCAGGTCCGTATTGGCGATTATAAAACAGACAGAACATAAAACACAAACCTTCTGAAGCCATGTTGTAATTTTCTCCTGCTTGTTGTTGTGTTTACTGATGAAGTCACTCGTGTGACTCCGTGCTCTGTCGGTGACAGCTGCTCCCCTGCTGCTTCGCGTCTCGTGGGAAGGGCCGAGCAGCAGTTTACGCGAGCAAGACGTGCTGCTGCAGTAACGTGCTGCTGACGGCTCCGGTGGAAAGAAGGGGTAAGGCTGAGCCCGGCCACCCTACGGAGGAAACTCATTTCGGCCGCTTGCATCCGCGATCTTGTTCTTTCGGTCATTACCCAAAGCTCATGACCACAGGTGAGGATTGGGACGTAGATCGACCGGTAAATTGAGAGCCTGGCTTTCTGGCTCAGCTCCCTGTTCACCACGACAGATCGGCTCAGCGTCCGCATCACTGCAGACGCTGAGCCGATCCGCCTGTCGACGTAAAATACAAAATATCTCAGAAATTTTGAGTAAGTTTACTTTTGATCTTTAAATAATTAAAAGTGCATTATGTAGAAAAGAAGTAAAAATTACATCTTGAAGTAAAATTTGGTTACTGCAACCACCTTAAACAACTCTGGAGCTTTTTGCCGGCCATCATCCAATAACAATTGTTGGAGCTGCAGCATTAGCTTGCAGGAGACGCGGCTGCCCCACACTCACTGATGGTAAACAGCCGTTACCTCCCTCCTTCCTTTCAAAGGAGAAAACTGGCAATCCCTGCAGCCAGCTGGACATGAAGCATGTTTCAGTACAACCTTCCTTCCAAAATGAATTAAACATTGGACTCTTGGGGTTTTCTCACAGTAAAATTTTCACTATATTCTGACATACTGCACTTTTAAAGTATTATTGCTTAATGTTTTTGCTTTGGTAAAACAAGTAATGTAAAAATGATTGTGTTCGTCAATGAAATTTGCAATAACACCTCTGGAAAATAAAAGATGGAGAAGCCAAAATAAAGACTGACGACTCGCAGCTGTGCTACAAACTCCCACGATCTCTCTGGTCCGCAGTCGTATACAGATGTCTTTATTAAAATAAAAACAAATAGTTAATAAATACATAAATAAAGTCAAGAATGGGACAGTCAACATTTGAACAGATTTTTCAGAAGACTATAATAATCCAGTCCAATCCAGATTTATTTATAGAGCACATTATCGACCCAAGTGCTGAACAATGAGAGCACTGGATGATAAAAGCACACAATAAAAAAATACATCTGAGCTAACACACACATGGATGCACCAAAATCATGAAAATCACGAGTGTGCATTAGTAATCACGCCGAACCAAAAGCCTAGGAGAAAAGTGGGTCCTTAGAAGCGTTTTAATCCAATCTAGAGGTGATGAATGCATGAATCAGCCTCTCAAGGTCCTCCTTCACTGACATAGACTTAAATAGTTGGAGAAATCGTGACTTTACCACAGAATTAATCTGCCAGTCAGATATGAGCTCAGCGTCAACCCGCTGTAGCAGAAGGTGGAGATGAGTCCAAAGGTGCAGACCACACTGCCGATGAACCGCCAGGTTCATCTCAGTTTGGCGTTTATTTGTGCTGACAACATTTAGGTCATCCATACTTTGACCCTTTAGATGGAGCACACATCTGACAGTCATCAGCATAATGATGATAATTCTGCCACAGAACTTCTTTTCTGCCTTTTATTTATTCAGAATTGTTGACTCTGTTGTTTGGATTTCTTTTCTCTAAAAGTTTTCTAAGTTTTTAAAATGTCTTTCATAAAATGTGTCTTTTTAACATTTGTTTTGCATCTACTTTCATAAAAAACAGCAATAAAAAAATCGTATGAATCCCAGAAGGATTTAGGATTTATGAGATCATGCATCATAAGGAAATCCTTATTTAGCTTATTTGACCTTTATTCTATCTGTTGTGTTTAAGTACTTCTGTTTTATGGATCTGTCAAGCATAGAAAAGCTCTACCTACTCCTGGAGGTACTCACTTGGGGCTGCGGGAGCTTAGGGGTTTGGGTGTCCTTTTTTTAGTTTAGTCATCTCTACTGTTCTGTGATGCGTTAGACCACCAGTGATCGGATCAGTCCGGTTTCAGCTGAGGTCAGCGACCTTCTGGCCCCGCCCCTGAACCTGTCTCTGCACGTACCTCCACCTGGAGCTAATACTTGAGTAAACACATTTGTTTATTGCCATGCAGCAAAAATACACGTAAACTTGTTTCGAAACAAACCTTTTTCTTTTCTTTTTTGTCTATTTTGAGAAAACAACAACTGTAACAACGGAGCTGCGATAGCGCCCAGAGAATTAAACCAGTGAAAATGATGTAGCGCCGCAAAAAGGAAGCAATGCAATTGATAACAATAATGACTTAGCTGCTTGTAGGAAGGCTTGCAGCCCCTAACATCAACTCTGTGGTGAAACCCATTTCATTTCATCCTCTTGCTGCAGGATGAACCATTTGGCCTATCGGGGTTTTAAGATAAGACAGGGCTAGCTTATCACAGCCAGCGATAACTGAAGAAACGAACGACGGCAGGGATTTGCGAACACACTTTCTGCACCTGTTCCCCCCTCCTGGTGTATTCCTCCTTTTCCCAGCGAACGTGCTGCGGCTTTCAACTTGTGCTGCAAAGTGGAACTCGGGAGACTCGGTGTCCCGTTTGAAGAGGTCACCTATTCGTATAGCATAAAATTAGGTGGAGATTTATAGCCATACTAGACGTTTGCAGGGAAGAAATTAGTCAAAGGTTTGGTCTGAATACTACAGTGTCAGCAAAAAGGTCAACGGGTAGCACGTATCCATTTAACATCATTATGTGTACTTCCCACGCAGCTTGTTGTGTGAATCAGACTCTCGCTGCACGGTCAGAGAACACAAAACACGCTTTTTGCTGCCAGATCGTTTTTGTTTTTACAGTTTGAGCTCCATGTGACTTACACTTGGTATCATTTAAACATCTGCGTGCTGAAGCTTTCCTCATTACTCCCGCTTTAACGTGATGTATCCCCTTTCAAAAGGCCACGCTCCCTCCATCCATCATCACCGGCCAAGGTTGCTCGACCCGTTCTGATTACAGCAGTCACGCTTCTACTCTGACAACAGAGACGTGCAACATTTGACTGATTGGACAATAGGGTTCACATAAATTCACTAAATGTTTGTTTCCGGGCACACGGTAAATCCTGAGAGGAAAATAATCAATCACCTGGGACAGGATTTGACGTCCATGCGGCATGGAAACGGAGCCCGTCCAAAAGGCGTTTTTAAATGAAGACCTTGCTTTCTGTAATGGCAGAGGGTTTTTTTTTTTCAGGAACATTTTTCCTCCGTCTCATATCGGACTGATTATGTAAATAACAGTGGAGGCTGAAGAAAGAAAACACATCTCCACAGTAAACACAGCTGGTCGGTTTAACTCCAGCTGTAATTTCTGTCACTTACTTTGACGGAAGTCCTTACAAACGTGTCGTCGTGTCAAACATTTTTTACTTAGGACACGGAAATCTAGTTTCTGCCATGAAAAAACAAAAACTTGAGTTTGTTGTGATGAGCTCCAGTTACAGACTTTAAACTGGGTTATTTCTCCGTTGGCGGCTCGTGTCTGAGAGACTTCACTGATGTTTTATTTTCATCGTTACACTAAAAAAACACATGAATTACATTCGGTTTGCAGCTCTTGAGTTTTTCCTGTTACTTCCGTGTGTAAAGAAATAATAAATCCTCTTTAGAAAAATCCAAGACAAAACCTGTATTACTGTTTAATTTAAATGATTAAATGTTTGTTTTAAAAATTTGAATTTTAATCTTATTTTATTTTTTGATAATTACTTTATTTTAGTTGGTCATGCGGGAATTCTGAGAACAAGTAAATGATTACATATTACAGTTTGACTGATTTTGTCTTCATTAGTCTTATTTATCTTGTAAATAACATTTTTGCTTAGTGAGAAAAACTCGGGCGTCTGGAAGGATGTCTTCTTCTTTCATCTTTTACAGAAAAGTGCTTTAAATTTTAAAAAAGTAAGAGGTGAAATGATATTTAACAATGACAAATTCCAGCAAACATCCACGTTCATAAGAGCCGCACAGCTGTTTTTGTATTTACAGTGATGATAAAGTAGAAGCAAATGCAAGCTTTGCTAATGCAGCCTGCCGTTTCAGGCAGCGGTGTTTCCCTGGCAACCGCAGAAGAACTTTGAAAACACCTGACAAACAGCCTCTTATATCGTCTCCCACCGACTACTCTGGCAGATTGTCTTTGCCCAGCTGTCATGGGAATATTTCCATTCTTTTGCGGGATGTTAAGTTGTCATCTTGCATGTTGGCTTAAGGGAGAGAAAATCAAGTTTCTGTTTCACCTTGGAAATAGGAGCTGCCCCTTCCAGCACCCACACCCACACACACACACACACACACACACACACACCAAGGGGTTACCGCACATAAGCTAATTGGATAATGCAGATATTTGCAAAAAAAGGATAAACATAAAATCATGAGTTAGTTTAACGTCAACATCAGATGCTCTGCAGAAGCTTCCAGGTTTTTGTTATCAAGGTTTAAGAAGAAAATCCTTCATGACAACATCAAAGTAGATGGTTTTTAGCAGAGACGGGTGCTGAGCTTTGGCAGCTTTTTATTTTTGGGACCTGTTACTCATATGGACATCGGTCACTGGCTCCCTGATCCCGTTTCTCATGTGTGCAGTGCACCAAATGAACCTGCTTGCTCACTCGGGACATAAATCAAGACATTTGTTGAAACGTGAACTATTTCTCTGGAGTTTCTGGGATAAACTGCCAGAAGCTTCTTGGCTTTTTATGCTGACATCTGTGACCCTCATTTTTTCAAGCCTGAGTCCAGGAACTATTGAATTTACCAGAAAACAAAATAATAAAGCAAAGGAAATTATTTTAACAAGCACTAAACATTTTTCAAAGCTTATATCTAACGGCCCTCAGAAAATAGGCTGAATGTATTGCGGCCATGACTCTGGCAGGATTCAGTTTTGGACGATTGTTTTTCAAACCGTCTCTTTATGCTATTGGACAATGAACAGCATGACATAATCACCGCTACAGATGTCAGTCAATGGGGCAGTCCGCCATACACAGTCAAAGAAGACGATTGTTTTTATCTAAATAAAGGACGCAAGTTCCTCTGACATAAAAGTCCAAGTCTAAGTAGTCCAAAGTTGATGCCAAGTCATTTGAAACGAGCTGCCGCCATCTTTGTTGTTTCACTCTGTCGCTAAATTCCACCCACCAACAAAGTGTTGTGGTTTAGGGACAAAATAGTAAATACCATACAGTGCTTAAAGATATTCCAACGCATGAAGAACACACAGATCTGTGCAGAAGTACGGGTCATAATTGAGGATCATGGAATTATTCATGCAAGCCTAGAGCTTTAACAAATAGAACTGTGTGTCAACAAGAGCAATCGGTCAACAAGTATGTGCCCAAGTTCCCAGCATGCACCATCACACACACAGTCAGCTTAGCACACCAACCTAGCTTGAATGCTAACTTTGGACTGCATAGTTTGTAAAAATCTAGCTAACTGCGAACGAGGAGGCAGGGGGTGAAAAGGAATATAGATTTTGTGTATTGGAGCTTGGTTAACGTTCTACCTTATGCTACACCGGATTATTGTTTTAGCCTGTTGCAGTGTTAGCGTAGATGAGCTAGCATCACAAATGCCAGTTTCCTGCTGGTTTTAGATGTTCCCCTGCTTGGAAACTACAGCTACTAAAACGAATGATTAGTAAGTAGTAAGTAAGTACATCTTATTTATATAGTGCTTATCACAGACAGAATCACAAAGCGCTTCACATAGATCAAAATAAAATAAAACAAAGTCATAAAATCATAAATAGATTAAAATCATAACATCGAAATACTCTCAAAACAGAAATAGATTAACATCAGGAAAAATAAAGTCATACAATTATAAATTTTCATACAGGGGCATAAGGCTTTAACAGTTCAGTAATATAGGGAGGAGCTTGACCTTGTTGAGCATTGAAAGTTATAGTCAGGATTCTAAAATGAACTCTAAAGTTAACGGGTAACCATTGCAGCGACATCAGAATAGGAGTGATGTGTGCTCTTCTGTATGCTCCAGTTAGGAGCCTCGCTGCAGAGTTCTGGACCAGCTGAAGGCGGTCAAGGGCTTTTTTGTTAAAACATGTGAAAAGTGTGTTACAGTAATCTAGACGGGAGAAGATAACCATTTAGAGTTCATGTTTTGACACCAACCTTCGCAGTTTCGAGATATTTCTTAAATGAGAAAAACAATTTCGGACCAACGTTTTTGAGTGACCTTCAAGAGACATTGATTGGTCAAAAATAACATCCAAATTTCTTAAGATGGTCTTGACGGCAGAGGATAAATGACCAAGTTTTAGACTAATCAGGGGACCATTCTCTCAGGGGCAATGATCAGACATTCAGTCTTTTCAGAGTTTAACTGAAGGAAGTTATCTTCTAGCCAGCTGGTGATAGCTGATAGACGCTCTAGTGATTCAGACAGTTTATAGAACTCAGAATCCTTAAAGGAGCAGTACAGCTGAATGTCATCTGCATATAGGTGATAAGAGACATTATGAAAAGAATCAAGTATCTGTCCAAGAGGGTGTATGTACAGTAGAAACAACAGTGGACCCAAAACAGAGCCTTGGGATACCCCACAGAACAGATCAGTAGAATCTGACATGATTTGGTTTATACAGACACTGTAACTTCTGTTAGAAAGGTACAATCTAAACCAGTCTAGAACAGTTCCAGAGATCCCCACCGAGTCACCAAGTCTGTTAATGAAGGTGCTGTGATCAACAGTCAAAAGCTGCAGAAACATCTAACAATACTAACACCGTGAACTCCACGTCGTCTGCAGCCATCATGATGTCACTGAAAACTTTTAGCAAAGCTGTTTCTGTTGAATGCTTTTTTGGAAAACCAGACTGGAATTTATCAAAACCGTTGTGTAGTTCCAGAAAAGTAATCAGTTGATCTGCCACAACCTTTTCCATATTTTAGAGATAAATGGTCATTCAGAAATGGGTCTGTAATTTTTAGGCTGAGATGAGTCCAAACTTGGTTTTTAAGGATATGTTCAATAACTGCATGTTTGAAAACAGATGGTACAGAGCCAGATTGTAGGGATAAATTAATAAAATCTACAATGCATGGGCCAATTTGGTCAAACATCCTGATTAACAAGGTAGTAGGAACAAAATCAACAGGGCATGAGGTTGGTTTCATGTATTTCTGAATGAGGCAAATGTCCTGGAAATCTACAGGAGTAAAGACAGACCATGATTGAGAGGGAAGGGGGTTGGATGGGGGGGGGGGGGTTAGGAAGCAGATAGGGGTGGAACAACTTGCCCTGATATTTCTGATTTTATTCTCAAAGAATGCTAGAACGTTGTTACAATCAGACCTTGAGTAAACTGGCATACGAGGGGCGTGAGGAGAAACAATCTGGTTTATGGTGTCAAACAGGACTTTAGAGTTAGTTTTGTTTACAGAAATCAGCTGAGCAAAGTAAGTGGCCCTAGCAGTTTTCGCCGTCTCCTTCAGAGATGCTATCAGTTCTTTAAAGTGCAGCCTGTGACTTTCTAATCTAGTTGACCTCCAACGGCTCTGCGGCATGTCCTTCTGAGACTGTAAATATTTTGATTAATCCAGGGACTTTAGCTGCTCCTGCAGAACCTGGTGAAGCCTGAGGAGATAATTCAGCAATTAGAATCAGGTGTATCTGAGCAGAAAATCAACAAAAATATCTCTCCGTTAGCACTACTATTTGTGTACGGCATAGTTTCAGCTCCTTCCAGTTGGGTAGGGGGAGCCGAGCTGGAGCTACAGCTGTTCAAATTTTAATATCGCCTCCTCCTCTCCTTGATGACGCCATGCTACGGACCACAGTTTTAAACTAGGTCTACAATGTTTGAACACCCTTTCCATCTTAGATTATGGTGACATCGTTTTTAGAACTGCTTCCAAAAAACTTCTTAATAAGCTTGATCGCTCCGTTTCCTCACTGGTGCTTTCACCACTCATCATTGGGATCTGTACTCACTCGTTAACATGCCATCACTCCATTCCTGCAGGTTGCTACATTGGTATGAGCTCATATACAAAACAATCATCGGTAGAACCCCGTCATATCTTTGCTTGATACTCATCACTTCCAACAACCAGCGCAATTCAAGTTCCAGTAACTTAATCTCTATGGTAATTACCAAAGCTCGCACCTCCTTTGGCCGCTCCTCAATACCTTCAATAATTCATTATGATCAATAGTTTCTCATCAATGTGCCTGCTTCTGAGTACTTAAAGACTGTTCTAAGTCTGTTTGATTGATTGTACATATTACAGTACATCCGAGAACAGTCCATTGTCTTTATGCCTGACAGTTTTATCTTATTTTGATCTTGTCTGTTTTTCTTTGATGTAAAGCTAATTATGGGTGTGTTGCTGTTGCCTCTTGGCCAGATCGTCGTTGGAAATGAGAATGAGTTCTCAGTCGACTCATCTGGTTAAATAAAAATAAAATAAAAATGCTGGTGAAGGTTCTCAGTCATGCAGGTCACGGTAATCCAACAGGGTTCAAATTAAAGCAACCAGACTTCTTTGGTTTCTTGAAGACGTTTCACTTCTCGTCCGAGGAGCTTTGTCAATTCTAACTGGAATTTGGGAGAGTCAAGCTTATAAGCTGTAGCTGTCTGGTATTTAATGAGCAGAAACTACTCTGAATACCCCTCCTCTCCATCCCCTGATGAGTCGTTGGCCTCTATTGTGAGGGAGTCCTTGTGTTGATTAGATGCAGCAAGGTGTGACCTAGACTGAAATTGTTCAGAACAGAGATTCAAAGCTGTGCTATAGGTACTGAAAAGGTGAAATCTAAGCCCCTCCCCTATTTAATGTAGGTTTTTCATATTTGACATAGATTGCTTTTTCTACTCCTCTCTCAAACCATCTATCTTCTCTGTCCAGAATGTGTACTTTGCCATCTTCAAAGGTGTGTCCCTTGTCCTTCAGGTGTAGGTGGACTGTAGAGTCCTGACCTGAAGAGGTGGCTCTCCCGTGTTGTGCCATACGTTTATGTAATTGTTGTTTAGTTTCCCCGATGTAAAGATCAGGGGTCTCATTCATCAAACATTGCATAAAATCCTTACTAAAACCGTACTTAAGCTCAGCAAAAAAAATGTACTTACACCAAGTAGGTTTGTGATCTACCAAACAGAGTACGCACTGCTGCATGCCATCTCCGCTACATAAATCGGAGACTACCGAGAATGTTTCTCAGCTGCATTTTAGTCACTCCCGCCCTCACCACGCCCACTTACTGCCATGAATAGTCAATGCAAAGTGCCTTGTGGATCTCATGCATATACATAAGCCGGCTGTTGCAACGCTCCGCCAATGACATGGCGACCGTAGATCAAGGCAGATCAAGGAAGCGCTATTTCACAAGCAGAAATTGAGGTACTTGTGGATGAGGTGGAGAAATGAAAGGAAGTACTTTTGCAAAACAAAAAAGAGAAATTCCAGGGAGTGGCACAGCGTTGCTGAAGCCGTCAATGTTGTGAATTCTTCAGGGAGATCTGTGGTGGATATAAAATATGGTCCTATTGGGATTCGATCCCGAGACTCCAAGGTGAAAGTCAGGCACGCTATCCAGTCACCCAAACGGAGATCTCCCTTGCCCAAGTAGGCAGGGCGCATGATCAATCAAGTCACAGTGACAGGACACACACACTGTCCCAGAGGCATGACATTCTGTCTCAATCTGTCTCCCTGCTGATATTTTACATTCTGTATTCTGCGCTTCAGGCTGTGTGTGTGTGCGTATGCGTGTGTGTGTGTGTGTGTGTGTGTACCATCGACATATAAATATTGGACAATGGGTTTCCAAAGACTCCAATAACACATTTTTGTGCCAAAATGGGAGGTGGCCACCACCTCCATTTTGATCGTGTCACAGGCTCCGTCAAGCCCAGACAATTCCACAAAAGGGAAGAGTGGAGGAGCTGAGGGTGTAACTGTAAGGCTGGGATCAACTGACGACACCCGGTCAAGCTAACCTGAAGCTAACCCAAAGCTAACGCGGAGGTGGGAGCTAAGCTAACGGAGGTAGCAACCTAGCTACAACCGGAGTTAACTGTGCACAACACCAGAGCTTCTGAGTCAGAGATACGCCGGGCTGACCGCTGGGTAAAACCGGGTGGAACACAGAGGTCTCCCGAGAGCTCCACAAGCCGGCAGCCGCACAGCAGACAAGCGCCGCTGCAATCTGAGATGCGCAGAGCTGCCGCTGGGTAAAACCGGGTGGAACACAGGGGTCTCCCGAAAGCTGCTGAAAGCCGGCAGCCGCACAGCAGACAGAAGCCGCGATCAGACAGAGATGTGCCGAGCTGCGGGGAGGGGAGAAATGGGTGGAAAACATCGGTCTCCCGAGAGCTCCACAAGCCCATAGTCAGAACCCAGCTCCACCAACATGTTATATTTCAACCCATTTTCTAAAGTGCAGCATTATGTTAAATGCACTGGGTTTTACCCTATTACATTTAAATTTCATGGTTAAACAGTACATGTTAAAATCTAAGCTCAGCTCGGCAGTGACCTAAAATACATAAATATAATTTTACTTACCGAAAAAAATGAAGTGGAGACTCCTTGAACGCTCTATTAGTGCAATTAATGCCACAGCAAGTCATTTTGTCCAACAGTTGCACAAATAATATCCAAAAAGAACGCACAAACGTTACAACTAATGGTCTAAGTTGAGAGACTGAAAATGACCGAACAGTTTTCAGGCAAAGCCGAGGCTCTACTGAGGCCTTTCCACGGAGCTAGCTCTGTGGTCACGTGGGTCTGATGCTCATTAATTATACGGAATTTTAGGCTTTTAATACACTTAAACAGAAGAGTGAGAAAAAAATTCACCCCCCTCAGAGTTGTCATGAGTGTAAACTAGATCATTTAAACAAAAAACATGTTTTGGTACCAGGCTGTAAACATGTTTATTTCTGCTGTGAAATTGGTATTTTTAACATGGGAGTCAATGAGGATTTGCTCGCTTCTGACACCAGCCCCCAGTGGATGAGGGTGGAACTGCAATTTGTGGTATTTCCGGGTTGGCCTCAATTTTTGTGCCACATTGTGGGGGCTTGGTGTGTACGCGCGAAGTGTGTGTGCATGTGGGGGGTCTTGTTCTGTGTGAAAACGAAGCAGTACAAGTGGTAATTGAAACGCAAATACTGGTCTGTGTGAGATGGTTTCCTGTAGACTTCAATGCTGAGACTTCCATCCTGTTCAATTTGCGCAGCACAGTCCAAGAAGTTCAGTTGGTTGTTGTGTGCAATCTTCTCTGATGAACTTGATGTTCTCGTCCACGGCATTAATGTGCATGGTAAAGTCTTCTACTTCCTTGGTGAGAGTTTTGACCCATGTGGCGTCCACATACCTGAACCAGGAGCTTGGTATTGTTCCATTGTAGGAGTTCAATGCTCTGGTTTCTGGTCAGTGGCGGCTCTAGAAATGTTTTTCTGCAGGTGCTATGAAGGAGCTAGTCTTTTTATTGAGGGTGCTATGAAGGAAGTGGCCATGCGTACCTATTGTTCTCTAAAACACCTTCAAAACTAGCAGATACACATGCGTGCATGTTACGGCTGGAGCCTTTTTGTGTTGTGATTTCATTTTTTTGTGCATTTTATGTTGCATCTGAGGAGCCTGCCTGCAGACTATGTTGGCTCACCCTTGCTCCTCCCTGCACCAGCTGAGCTGGGTTTTCATCAGCCGCAAATTGTTTAAAGGACCAGCTGGAGCTCCTCACCAATGGGGACAATAGTGCAGAGCTGCCTTTCCTCTGGTCTGTTGTCTCCCACTTAGAACTCCGATATTGTGCTCTTACTGTTTGAACCTGTTTTGGTAAAAGTGGATTTAGATCCGTGGTGGTTAAAAGAATAATAGTCATCTTTTCTGAATTAAGAGAAATTAAATAAAACCTTTGTTAATTTTCCTTTGTGTCACGCGTCCTCCATGTTACCCCAGGCCCCCTAGACACCTGGTTGTAACATATGGGGGCTCGTCCGCGATCATTAAGTACCCTTAAACTGAGGTTGGATGCGTGATCATTTGTGTGTCTCAGTGTTTTACCAGTTATGGCTACTTTTGATTTAGCGCAGTTTGTGGAGGCCCCATCCCGTGGACTGATTGGTGCCTGTCGCAAGCGGGATCTGCTGGACGTGGCGGATCACTTTGGATTTCAGGTGGACAGCTCAATGTTAAAGGTGGAGCTGCAGGAGGTGGTAATCAGTGGCTTGGAGGACTTGGGCCTGCTTACTCGGCAACAGGCTGCCTCGCCTGCGGAGGCCCGTGTACATGCTGAACCTCCCCTGGCGACCCCGCCCCCTGTCAGCCCTGCAGCACCTGATGACAGAGACAGACTGGTTACAGCTGCTGGAGACGCCGACCCGGCTGACTCTGATGAGGACGTGACTCCAGCCGAATTCAGGCTGAGGATTGAGCAACTCCGTTTGGACGCTGAGGACAGAGCCCAGCGCAGACAGCTGGAGTTTGAGATGAGAAAGCTGGAACTGGAAGCTGATACAAAATTGCGGCTCCGCAAACTTGAACTTGAACACGAGGCTGTGAAGGCTGAGAAAGAGGCATCTCCGGTGAGTTCCCCACCGCAAGACTCTTTTAATATCAGTAACTGCATGGCGTTGATGCCTGTTTTCAGGGAATCTGAGGTTGACTGCTACTTCTCTGCGTTTGAACGCATCGCAACGGCGCTTAATTGGCCGCGGGATGTGTGGCCTCTTCTGCTGCAGTGCAGATTCACAGGTAAAGCCTCCGAGGTTGTAGCCGCTCTCTCTGTCTCGGATAGCAATAATTATGACACCGTTAAAACTGCAGTTTTACAGGCATATGAGTTGGTGCCAGAAGCCTATCGCCAGAAATTCAGACTTTCCAGGAAAAACTCTGCACAGACACACATAGAGTTTGCTCGAGTAAAAACGGTTCTATTCGATAAATGGTGTAATTCCTCCAAGGTAAAAGACTTTGCTACTTTGCGTGAGCTCCTGCTCCTTGAGGAATTTAAACGCTGCATCCCTGATAAAGTGGTTCAGTATGTAAACGAGCAGAAGGTGACGTCATTGTCTGCTGCAGCGCAGCTCGCGGATGAGTTTGTGTTAACTCACAGGGTGAACTTTGATCCCAACAGAAGACCCTCACCTGGGCCGCCTGCTGAGTCAGACATAACAAATGTCGTTCCTGAACCTGCTCTGTGTTTTTATTGTCACAAGCCTGGTCATGTCATAAAGGACTGTCCCATTCTCCAGGCCAAGAATGTAAGACAAGAACAGCCTGACAATGTTGAGGTTTTTACCTGTTCAGCCCATGTTACTGTTGGGGAACGGGATGTGGGATCCTGTTTTAAGCCATTTGTATTTTCTGGATTTGTTTCATTGTCGGCTGATGATAGGCCTGTACCGATAAAAATCCTGAGGGACACTGGGGCATCTCATTCTCTCATTCTGAGTTCGGCATTACCCTTTTCTGGAAGAAGTGCTTGTGGTTTTAAAGTAGTTGTTAAAGGGATTGCGCCCCCGTCCTTTCAGAGGCCTGTCCATCGTGTGTTTTTAACATCTGATCTCGTCACAGGATATTTTAACATTGCTGTCTGTCGCTCCCTACCAGTGGATGGTGTCGTTCTCCTGTTGGGAAATGACATCGCCGGGGACTTGAAGGTTCCACCTGCCTGGTCAAATCCTCAAGCTAAGGGAGTAGAAAACATGTCAGTTTCTACTCCTAATGGTCTCATTGCAGGAAACAAAAACACAGGCTCCTGTGAAATGGACAGACGTGCTGCTGAGCCTGAGCCGCCCGTGTTTGATGCTGGGTTTTGTGGACCAGCCAAAATAAAGAGGAAAAATAAAAAGAAACCATTATGATTTATCCGTGAGTAGTGTACAGAGACCTTCGCTTTACAAATTCCGTGCTTTGGCCACTTATTAAGTAAGATGACAAGCAGCAAAGGCCCAGAAAAGATTTTGGTTTTGCCCAACCTGGAGAATGAGATGTAGCAGTGTTTGTTGTTTTGTTTTTGTACCCAAAGGTGTAGACCTTAGGCTTTATGGGGGGAAGTGTTACGGCTGGAGCCTTTTTGTGTTGTGATTTCATTTTTTTGTGCATTTTATGTTGCATCTGAGGAGCCTGCCTGCAGACTATGTTGGCTCACCCTTGCTCCTCCCTGCACCAGCTGAGCTGGGTTTTCATCAGCCGCAAATTGTTTAAAGGACCAGCTGGAGCTCCTCACCAATGGGGACAATAGTGCAGAGCTGCCTTTCCTCTGGTCTGTTGTCTCCCACTTAGAACTCCGATATTGTGCTCTTACTGTTTGAACCTGTTTTGGTAAAAGTGGATTTAGATCCGTGGTGGTTAAAAGAATAATAGTCATCTTTTCTGAATTAAGAGAAATTAAATAAAACCTTTGTTAATTTTCCTTTGTGTCACGCGTCCTCCATGTTACCCCAGGCCCCCTAGACACCTGGTTGTAACAGTGCACAACACCTCAACAACACCTGAAACAATCATTAATATACATCATAAACATGTGAACAATCGCTGACTTTTCCATGAAATCATAAACACATACAGCCACACAGAAAACCATCTATAGTGTTGCAAGGTTAGCTAACGTTAGCATTAGCATTTCCAACAGCAAAACCCTCGACTGCTGCAGCGGTTGAGGGTTGACTCTCTTCATCCAGATCCGTAGGTTTTTGTGGGTCTGAGATCACTTCCAAACATTCATTCGTTTCTGACTGAACCCGTGGAAATGTGGCCAACAAACACCGATCCATTTTACCGCTAGCTCTACCTTTCACTCGTTCACAGGTGGAAAATGAGGTCAAAGGTTAACATCAATGTCCTGTTTTGGTTTAAGTTTTTACTATCTATATGATAATTTACTGATTATTTTTGTTTTGTATGTTAAATATTATCACATCCACACGTTAAATTAAATTGGGGGTGCTATGGGGCTGCAATGAGTAATTCAGGGGTGGCTATAGCGCCCCCTAGCGCCCCCCGGCATGCCACTGTTTCTGGTTTGAACGTTTACCGATTTGTCTTTCGTAGCAAGAAGCTGTTTGCTGATGTCTCGGTTTCTCCAGATAGCAGTCGTTAGAAATGGACAAGAGTAGCTACTTGTTACTCCATATTTCATCTTCAGCTGTCATAAAACCAATATTCGATGGAGCTAACACAGAACCCCTCTCATTGTTTGATCAGGAAAATCCATTTTCTTTTGAAAAAAGACGCATATGACTTTTGTGTTTTTAAATCTGAAATTCAAGTTTTCAAAAAGCGACAAATAAAATGAGGCTATTTTCTGCTAAACTTCAGGCAAATAAAGCACCAAAAACTATTTTAAATTCCCAGAGTGCTCTCGTGTGCTAGGTTGAGTGTGTCCCTCTGAGCGGAGAGGTACATTAAATCCTTCATCACAGGAAACTAAACATCTTGAACTGTTTTCCTGGTTGAATAATTCCGGAAGGAATTAAAATATTGCAAACAGAAGATTGAATTAAAATGAGAAAAGAAACCCAGTGTCCTTATTGATGAAAGTTTTGTTGTTCTTTGCTTTTTTTGACTTTTGGTCTCCTTCACCCTCTCTCTCTGCCTCCGACTCAGTTTAGTTTATCCTCTCATAATGTGCGTGTTGTGTTTTTGCATAAATGCCAAAAGTCTCAGAAGCTGGGAAGAAGGTTTCTCTGCAAACAGGAAACAAAGCTGACTAAAACCTTTAAGATTTTTTCCTTCTTGAGCTGTTTTCTGGCAGATGGAATCATTTATAAAATCTGTGTCTTAAAGTGTCCCTGTGATTTCCTAGAGAGGTACTTTAGATTAAAGCATCACAAAGGCAGCTCTGGTGGTGGAGGTCAAGCAGCGTAGTCGTCAGAGAAAATCAGAAACACATGAAGGGATAACAGAAGCTGCGTTCTCTTCTTTCATCATGAGATGTTTTTTGTTTGTTGAGTGAAGCAGCCTCTGTGAGCTTCGCTGATGTCGACGAACATCTCTGCCGCACGCGTGTCACACGCTGAACGTCTGTGCGGTTGGATCACAATCACATTCCCATCCCGTGTGGTGATCACAGCTGAAGACTGGGGCAGTCTCAACAGGTTGAGCGGGTTGTCAAGTAATCGGAAGGTTGCAGGTTCGATCCCGGTTCCGGACAGAGAATTTTGTTGTTGTGTCCTTGGGCAAGACAATTAACCCACCTTGCCTGCTGGTGGTGGTCGGAGGGACCGGTGGTGCCTGTGCTCGGCAGCCTCGCCTCTGTCAGTGCGCCCCAGGGCAGCTGTGGCTACATTGTAGCTCATCACCATCAGTGTGTGAATGTGTGTGTGTGAATGGGTGAATGATACACTGTAGTGTAAAGCGCTTTGGAGTCCTTACTCTGAGAGGCGCTATACAAGTGCAAATGCCTGACGAATTAATCCTGCTCAATGGTCAACTTTCCTCGCGGGGTCACCCATAAAGACAGTGGGAGGGTTAAAAGTTTCTCTGTTTGACACCAAGTTCTATTTTTTTTTTCTGTTTTCGGACTTCTTCAGGGGCGTACTCTTAAAGTTTCTGCCTCATGAGTTCTGTCTCAAACCTTCCCTGAAGAAAACGTCTTGAATTTTTAATTTTTTTGGAGTCGATCTGTTGATTGTTTTTACTGAACGGGTCACTGAAAAGTGAAAAACAGGCATTTGTGTTTTTGCTTTTCTAGCTTTAAGGTTTGGTTTTGATCATGTTCTGTTCTTTTAGCAAAATAGCAGTCGTGCAAACTCACAGGAGGAAATGTCATAGTCTTCCTCCGCTTATCCGGGTCCGGGTCCGGGTCCGGGTCACGGGGGCAGCATCCCAAATAGGGCGCTCCAGACTGTCCTCTCCCCGGTCTTCTCCACCAGCTCCTCCGGCAGGACCCCAAGGCGTTCCCGGACCAGATTGGAGATGTAACCTCTCCAACGTGTCCTGGGTCGACCCGAGGGCCTCCTGCCGGCAGGACATGCTCGAAACACCTCCCCAGGGAGACGTCCAGTAGGCATCCTGACCAGATGCCCAAACCACCTCAACTGACTCCTTTCAATCCGGAGGAGCAGCGGTTCTACTCCGAGTCCCTCCCGAATGTCCGAGCTCCTCACCCTATCTCTAAGGCTGAGCCCGGCCACGCTACGGAGGAAACTCATTTCGGCTTTAAAACAAAAACAAAACATTAATGTAAATATTTAAATTGACACTGTTTGCTGGCACAGATCATTAAAAATGGTTTCTTTGTTTTGTGTACATAAATGGATTTAGTGAGTAAATGCATCAACGTGAGGCCAAACGTTAAAGTGTTGATTCTTTGTAATTTAATTGCTGTTTATTCTTCTTTACTGCGTCCTCGCTGTAGAGAGTTTGGGCGATGGAAGGTGAACAACCTCGCTGTGGAGCGGAGAGATTTCCTGGAGTCTCAGCTGCCTCTGACCCCCGAGTTCATTAGGAACATTCGACTCCTGGGGCGCCGACCGACGACCCAGACGATTACCGAGAACCTGATCAGGAAGTACGGAACTCACTTCCTGCTGTCCGCTACCCTTGGAGGTAAAGAGTAAAAGCTTTGATTTATCAATGATTATGTTGTTTATGTTTGAAATAAATGAAACCCGCTGTGGAAGACCGGGCCTGACGGTTTCATCAATACCCGTCAGTCCTTTTTATAAACTATTAATAAAAGTGTATTCTGTTAAGGACTTGTTCTCTCGGCCTCACACTCTTAATTGTTCATGTCCAGCTTCACATACATGCCGTCCACAGCGCCGGCGGTGACAGATCCATTTACCATTGATTTCTGGGACAACAGTCTCAGCGTGTCTGACAAATATAGACACAAGCAGCCCTCAGTTTCGCTCCACACCCATCAGTTTAGCAGACAATTGGAGCTGGCAGATTTTATCAGCTGCAGCCACGGACATAATTGGTTCAATTCCACGAGTTTTCTGTGTATGTTTCAAGTTTTTAGAGTCATTTTTGCTAAAGTTATAGAAAAATGAAAGCAGGAGCACAAAGGATTCTTGTTTCTCCGGGATTGTCTGGGCTTTAGTGAAGAAAACAGCTTGCAGTGATAAGAAAGGTCTGAATTTGCTCTTTAAGGTGGTCCGTAGGAAGCAGGCTACACAGTTCAGACAGAGAACCCAAATAAGATCACTGTGTGATTCAGTACTAAAGGAGGCACAGGCATCAGCTATACGTAGAGGACAGGGGTGGACTGGGACCAAAATTTGGCCCTGGCATTTTTACGAGTCGTTGGCCCTCAGTTGGCCCTCCCCGTTGGGAGAGCGGTGGGGGTGGGGGGTGTTGCCACCCGCAGACTCGTCTCTAGGCCGAATGTGAGATCTAACGTGGACTGGGACTGTTAAATTACAAGCAGGGCCAGACCGCTGCGACCGGAAGCCCTGACCTTCCAGATCGGCTCATTCTCCACGGGCGGAGATCGGCGGGACATTAGCTACAAGCTAACGCGGTAAAACAACTTCTACGTCAATGCTCTACTGTGTTTTTCTGGCTAAAACACCTGGAAAAACTCTGCTAGCTTCGGGTTACCATGTAGCTAATGTTCTGCAGATCACCAACTGTGGAGTAGTGTCGGCCCGAGCTGGACAAGTAGCCCGCTTGGCTAAGCAGCCCACCGGGACAGTGCCAGAATGCCAGATAGGCCAGTCCACACCCGGGTAGAGGCTGCCACTCACATACTTACTCACCTGCAGTTTGCTCTTCTATATGGATGAACATATTTGCTCTAATGGCTCTTTGGTTTTCCTGACAACAACAACAACAAATAAATAAAGAGAAACAGCTTTCAGATGCCTGAGAGGTCCGGGCTCGTTGTATAGAGATTTGCTTTTACGGCGCAACACTTGTCAATTACTTCAGTCCCAACTCAGGTCTTTGAAAGGGTTGTTGTGCGAGTGGCTGCATGTGATGCAACCGGGCTGGCTCGGTGAGCCGCTGCAGCCCTGAACTCTGGCTGTCAGCCAGCGCTCGCTGCTACGGAGCGAGGAGGAGGAGGAGTCGGCCTTGGATCGCAGCCAGTGAACTGTCTCTGTGGCTCGGTATGGATTGTCTGTGTTCAGAAACATATGGACTTAATGAAATTAATAAATACATTGCGATATTAGGAGTTTGCCCTTCAGCAGCTAAGGAAGGAAGGCAGCAAGCAGAAAAATGTCTGGGAAGCATTAACACTGCATTATAACGAGAACGATGATGTGCAGCGTTGTGAGGAGCTCAGTCTGCAGCGCCGTGGCCCTTAGGCTGATGAGGAGCTGATTGCTATGATCAGTGGCTTCTGATGCAAGCTGGCATGGCTTCTCCTAATTGTGGTCAAGCGTCTTTATCCTTCAGAGGCGCCTGTGTCTGGCTGCACTGGCGCTTATAATCAGCAGAAATTAAGAGCTAATGTGTCTTCTGGAAGAGAGCAGGTGTGGTTTTAAAACGATGGGAGTGTTAAAAAGTGGATTAACTGAACATAGAACATTATCATGACCTTTGTGCAGCCGTGAAAAAAGCCAAACAGAGACAGAAAATGTGTGTGTGAGGAAAATACACTAAACATCTGTTAGGAACGGAGCATTTTAACAGCCTCACATGACAAACGGCCCCCAAAATGGGTATTTTTTCGTCAAATGATTTGTCAAAAGCGTAGAATTCATTTGTACTCATCCGATTTCAGGAGAAGAGGCCTTGACGATATTTGTGGACAAAAGGAAGTTAAGTAAGAAGGCAGAAGTGAGCGATTACTCTGGCAACTCCTCCACGGTGACGCTGGAAGCCCTGCACCAGCTGGCGGCCTCCTACTTCATCGACAGAGAGAGCACGCTGCGCAAGCTGCATCACATCCAGATCGCCTCCACCGCCATCAAGGTAACGCCCACGCACGCCCGCCTCCATCTTGGGCGCACGTTCAAACAGGTCAATCAATCAATCAAATTTTATTTCTAAAGCGCTTTTCAAACAAAGTGTGATTCAAACTGCTTTACAAAATGACCCCAGATTCCCATAACAGGTTAAAAACATTTACAAACATATGCAAGCACACGCACACACAGACTCTCACACACACACAAGTAAAAATTTATATTCGGCTGAGTCCAGATGAGCCAAGTATGGTAACGCAAGGAAACGCCATCAGAGGAGCCGTCTGCCCCGGCAGCATCAGGTCTTCCACACCAAGTCAGGGCGCTCAGTGGAGGGGGAGCATAGACCCCACCTATAGAGCGTCCAGGAAGCTACAGTCGACCACCGCTCCCGGGGCAGAGGGCCCCCACAGAGGAAACACTGGATTAAAATGAGTAAAAATGTAATAAAAGAGATAATATAAATGACAAAAATTAGAAAATAAGTAATAAATAAAATGATATAGACAGTAAAATAATAATTTAATAATAAAACTGTGCTAAAATATAATTATATAGAACATGCAAAGCAAGTAATAAAATATAATCATGTAAAACAAGAAATAAAACTGTAAAAAATATTTAGATAAAAGCTAACCTAAAAAGATGGGTCTTGAGTCTTGACTTAAAAACATGAACGTTCTCTGCAGCCCTGAGGTCCTCTGGCAGCTCATTCCAGAGGTGAGGGCCATAACACTGGAAGGATGCCTCGCCGTGAGTTTGTGTCCTGACTTTAGGGATGACCAGGAGACGCCTGCCAGAGGAGCGCAGAGGCCGCGAGGGTTCATCGTTGCACCAGTGCTACGTCGCTGCGTTTCTCTTAATGAACTGAAACGTCTAGTAAATATTACTGTTTTACATCGACGTTTGGAAAGTCTTTACTGCTTCGTGCGCCCTTCTTTCTTTTCTTCTCATAGAATATTTATAAAAAAACAACACAGAATATAAAAATTCAGCTTGAAACAATACATTTCCATCATGTTTCATCTCATATGTCCTTTAGAGGGAATAAACACGCAGACAGCGCCACGTTTCCTTCCTGCCCTCCCTGTGTGTTGTCATAAAGCAATATTCTGGATTTAATTGAACGGCATTAATATACATGATTTCATTTCACTGCTACCTGAAGGTGCAAACACAAGACTCCGGAGAATATTGATCGGCTCCAGTATGTTCATCCCAACAAACAGAAAGAATAGTGGCTTAACTCATGGAAACCACTCATATGCGAGTTTCATTTAAAAGTTCGCATTTAGAAATGTTTTAGCATTTTTGAAGCATAACACTGTGATGACACATAATTAAAGTAGCAATAAAAAATAGAAAATGTGGCTTTTTTTTATTTTGCTGCCTGGGCAAGATACGATCTTCATCTGCCCAGAGCACACTGAGTCTGCAGGAAGCTCCATGATGAGCACATATGGTGAGGGGAAGATAAATGAGTCCTGAGAAACACGGCGGGTGACAAGCCACCGCCTCCGGTTGTCACCTTCAGGTGGCCTGGGTTAATAGGGTGATGGAGGGGAGGACGACCCTCCTCTCTCCCTTTTTTTTTTACTCTTGGGTCACAGCGGGAGCTCCTGCGTGGCACCGACCACTGTTGCGGTGGACGAATCGGACTCTTCTGCTTGCATCAAAGCCCCGTGCCTCCCACTGCATTTTGTTCAGAGCAACGAGTGTTGCAGAGGAGGTAGGCGCGCTGGCTGCGCAGCGGCAAATGCCTTTGTCTGTTACATTTTTTGAGAATTCGGGTTCCTTTCTGTAGAGAGGGAGGATGTACGAGTTGTACTTTCATGGTCCAAAGGCAGTCATCTGGCGTGACTGACAGGGGGGAAGTGGGAAGAGCAGAGATTCACCTTCATCGCTGGTGGAAAGTGAGTCAACGGAGCGACAGATTCCTTCACACCGGTCCATCCTTTCCACAGGCGCTGACCCTCACGCTGGCTGAACAGATTGCACCTCTCTGCATAAATTTGAAAACTAACAAGTAGAGGATTGAGTGAGTGAGGGGCTGGTGAGGCTTCTCGCCGCCTCACGGCTCCTGTTCGGGGTAAATGAAAGTGTAATGATTTAAATTACATGTTATTTAATAATCCATAAGGCGTAGGATTCCATAGGAAATATGAAATCAACCTTATGGATCTGTGAGGTTATTTAAACCGGAAGATTGGAACTTTTTATTGCAGGGATTAGATAACAGCTTCGTATTCACTCAGAGACAACAGAAGAGAGAGAGTCGAGTTTAAAAGTTAAGAATTTATTACTAAACTAATTAAACTAGACTGACTTTAAACACTAAATGTATGGTGTAACTAAGGTGGATGAGATGGAGAATGGTGTGATGTGGAATGTTGCTCAGAACCAGCAAATCCGAAGAAGCGATTATTTCTGATGGGAAGTGAAGGTGATGTCTTCGCGTTAAGCTTTGGTTAGGAGATTCATAAACACATTCAACGCCATTCTGTCGGTCTACGTACCCTTAGCGGAAGTCCCCGTCTAGATCAGGAGGTGTAAAGGTCCAGCTTGACCTTATGGAGCCGGAGCATGTAGAAGCAGCCACAGCAGCCGACCACCCGTCTTGAGATACTTCCGGGTCACGACAGTTTATTGGCATCTGGTGAGACCCACCTGGGTCTTGATGGTTCAGCTTTTATTCTGAAAGGAACCGTTGCAGCAGCTGGAACAGCAACAGGTTTTATCCAGCTTGTCGTTGGTTCTTTTGGCTGAAGAGGAAAGTTACGGATTGGCCACTCCGACAACTTCTCTAGAACGCTTTGAGCTGGCGTTAAAGATGACGTGGGCATAGTTTTATACTTCGGATGTTTTGGTTGATGGTCGAATGAAAAGATGACAGATTTACCAAGCACCACCAAAACCACGCCTCCGTCAGATCTGGCAGATTCTGATTGGATCAGTAAAAGCAATGTGTCATGTCTTAACGCTACGTGAGATCAGTCCTGGTGGAAACATTTAAAGTCATATTACTTATTATATTCTATAGATTTATAATAAAGTAATGAATATTTTCATTTCACAGATTGGTCACATCTTATTATTGACTAACACTTTTTTTGATTAGCTTTATTAAAATAGAGTTCTTCGAGTAATTAAAAGAAAATAGTTCATTCTTCATTCTTCTGTTGAGCTGGAAAGGAGGCAGTTTAGAAGCAAATGCATGAGACCTTGAGACCATATCTCATGCAGACTAGTCCTGTGTCAGAGGAGGAGGAAAACAGTCATTTCATTCCGTTACAAAAGCTATTATTGTGGTGCACCGTGGAAATCTGGACTTTCTTTAGGAAGGGATGCGACGGGACAACTTATAGAAATTGTTGACTGAATTTATCTTGATTTCCATCTCTAAACCCGACAATAAACTGGCAGAATAAAATCCGAGACCCCTGCTGTTCTCTCATCCATGGGGATGATCGCTGGATTAATTGTGCTCTTTTAATGTCAAACACATTTTGAGTACCCATCTCCCACTATTGATTGTTGTCTGGACTCACTGATCACTAATCCACTATGATCTCATTAAAATATCACCGAACACAGAGACGTAAGCCCACAAATGCAATGCAAACGCAAAACTCCATCCTCATTAATCCAGATAGGAGCTAACACTGATTTAATCCCGTTTGCATTTGCTTAATTATTTTAATATGTCACACATCTTTGCTCTCGCCTCGGCGGACTTGCTGCTTCTAGCACTAACCTCTTACACGCACCTTGTGAAGTAGAATACGTTACAGGAAAAGCAAAAGTGTCTCTGGCGTTTACAAAGGGTCCAGTTTTAATGACCTTCATGGAGTTCGGAGGTGCTTTTGATGGGTAAACAATCCAGCCTCGTCAATCACAGCAGCTGGTTTTGTCGTTAGTTCAGAAACCGACCACGCAGATGTGTAACTTACAAAACTGAGCTAAAATATGAACATATTTCCTAAACTGTTGGTGATTATAAGAAACTAGAACAAAAAAAAAAAAGAAAACTTCTTCCTTAACGGGTTCATCTTGTGAGTCGCATTCTAAACTGCTTTTATGTCTGAGTAGGTTTATAAAAAGCATTTTCCTAATCAGCCGTTGTTGTTTTGTACTAATTAAAACCTGACAGTTTAACATCAGTTTGGTCCTTTGTAGTGTTGCTCAGGTAAAGCAGTAAATATAGTTGAGATGAAGCCAATTGATCATCTCAACAAGCTGATTTGCAAATCGTGGGGGCAGCAGTAGCTCAGGTGGTAGAGCGGGTTGCCTCACGATCGCAGGGTCATGGGTTGGATTCCAGCTTCCGCCGGGGGTATTCTGCTGTTGTGTCCTTGGGCAAGACAATTCACCCAACTTGCCTGTGTTGGTGGTGGTCTGTCAGACCGTCCCAGGGCGGCTGTGGCTACAAAGTAGCTTACCATCACTGGCAGTGTGTGAATGTGAGAGTGTGTGAAAGTGTCTTTGAGTGTCGTAAACAAGCGCTATATAAGTTCAATGATTATTATTATTATTATAAATCAACTCGTCTACGGTGGTCTAACGATCGCTTTTCACTCTTAGAAAAAAAACTGGTTTTCTGACGTGGTCTGGATCACTTTAGCCCTCCGGAGGCAGGCATTGCAGATGAGCAACGTTAAAACCTACCTACCTGGTGACTCCACATACGTATCTCATGAGCATTTTTTAACCCTCCCACTGTCGTAATGTATGTGACCCCGTGAGGAAAGTTGACCACTGAGCAGGGTTGATGGTTTATCCCTTGGGTCCACGTGGCAGGGCTGAGGAGTGAGCACCACCTAACCCCTGCCACGTGGACCTCAAGGGATAAACCATCAATCCTGGTCAGTGATCAACTTTCCTTGCGGGGTCACCAGTTCTTAATTTGTAAACCAAACGTTCCTGGAACGCAAATACAGCTGTCAAACCAAAGTCCAGTAAAGGCAAAACAGATGTCGAAACACGCAGGGGGGGGGGGGGGGGGGGTTGTAATTCAAATTGTGCCCACATTCTCTAAGTTAACACACGTTTCTTCAGTGGCGGACTGGTAATCGGGAGAAACAGGAGATTTCCCGGTGGCCTGGCCGTTAAACGGGCTCGCTCAGTGATTGCCGGTCATGACGTACGTAACATCTAAATGAACAATTCGTTATGCAACTCATCAGGGCATCTGCCCTCCTGATGTTCGCACAAATGGAGCAAACTGGGCACAAAGGCACCCCCTCCTCTCACTTTAGCCCCCTTCAGACAGGCCATGAAAAACGGAAATGTTCGGGACTCTGTCCGTAAGACCTTTGTGTCTGAATACAAACATCCGGATATTGTTTTCCGTAATTAAACCGGACGACGTCCCTAGTAACAGGTCCGGACTTGTCACGGACAGGGTGGCTGCTTCAGACTGGTGAGGTCGAGTTCTGGACAGGGAGGAGGGGGAGGAGGAGGGGAACGGGGGACGCTGTGCGCACCTAGATAGCTCGCTCCTGTAGCATGCGGCGAACCACGGCAGCTCGCCTCCCACGGTACCGTCTAGACGCGCGACGGAGCGCTTGACACTGCTTCCGTGAATCCTTTAACCATTGAGCTTCATCATCCAGGTCTCTTATGCGTCTTCGTGTGCGCAGAATTATGCATAACATATGTCCGATCAGGGAGAGGAATTCTATCTCTTCGTCAGCCATGTTTGACTGACTGGCTTTGTTTGGGTAAATGACGCATGTACACCCGCCACACTATGTTTACGCAATATCCAAGTTCCCGGATCTTGTTCCGGCAAGATCCGGCTCAAATTAAACCCTGAGGGTCACCCATAAAGACAGTGGGACGGTTAACTCAGAAGACTTAGTTGTTCGTCCTTTTATCAAAACTTACTTTGAGCCTGAGAGGGTTAAATTTCAGACACTAAAAATGTATTTCTTTAAATGTTTTCATTTCGTTGGGCAATGATGAAACACCAGTTCTTTTCCTTTCAGATTTTTTTTCTCTTTCATTCCAACACCATTACTGATTAATTCAGTTTAGCATTGAAATGCCATGGGCTTGATATCTAAACAGTGCTGATAGAAATAAAAAATAACATGCATTTACCCATGCAGAGACTTTAATGGCTCATTGATTTTTGAAATAAATAAATAAATAGAAACCAGAGCTAATGTTTTTTTCTCCTGGTGGCTGTGGCGAGTTTGGAACGGTGTCACTGTGTTGAATATTCATTTACATTTCTTTGCAGTTAGTTTATTGTGACGGTGACAACCCAGATGTAAAAAGGTGAAGGAGGGCACAACATAGAGGAGACGTGTGTGAGTATGTCAGAATTAACAAAGAGTTTATTGTGGTGCATCGTGGAAGTGGTGCTAAGTACAAACACAAAACAGATAACAGCTCTGGGATGAATAGACAACAAATACTGCAAAACCCGGGGAGCTCAATTAGCTGTTAAACTGTCATTTCCACCAAACGACCACACTGCCTCTGCACGAATATCAAACTGTCTCTCTGACATATCAAAATGGATGAAATCCCACCATCTCCAACTCAACCTCACTAAAATTGAACTACTTGTCATCCCAGCAAAACCATCCATACAGCACAATATCTCAATCCAAAATGACTTCCTATCTCTGGCTCCTTCAAAGGCAGTTGGAAATCTGGGTGTTGTGATTGATGAACACCTGAAATTTAAAGATCATGTTGCCTCTGTTGCTCGTTCATGACGCTTTGCGCTGTATAACAAACGAAAGATCAGACCATGCCTAACACAACATGCCACCCAGCTCCTGGTGCAATCTACTGTCATCTTCCGCCTCGATTACTGCAATGCCCTTCTAACTGGTCTTCCAGGCTGTACTGTTAGACCTCTTCAAATGGTCCAGAAGGCAGTGGCGCGTCTGGTCTTCAATCAGCCAAAAAGAGCACACGTCACCCCTCTGTTCATTGAGCTCCACTGGCTACCGCTAGCAGCACGCATCAAATTCAAATTGCTAACACTAGCATACAAAGTCCGAGACGGTACGGCTCCCATCTACCTGAATCATCTTGCAAAGGCTTACATCTCTGCCCGGGCACTCCGGTCATCACAGGATCATCGGCTAGCAGTGCCTACACCACGCTCAGGACAATCCAGACTCTTCTCATGCATCATTCCACAAATGTGGAATGACCTACCAAGCACTACCAGAACAGGGGCTTCCTTTTCAATTTTCAACAAACTCCTGAAGACCCTGCACTTCAGAGAGCATCTTCTTAACTAGCACCCTCCCTGCACCCGTCCCACATGTCTACCGTCCACTCCTTGTTCCCTACTCTCCATGATTGATGTCAAGTTGTTGTTATTGTTGTTGTTAGCCTCAAGGGCAACATGCCCTTATCACTTGTAAGTAGCTTTGGACAAAACCATCTGCTAAGTACATAAACATAAACTGAAAAGAGTGGATCGACGCTCCACTTGACCTAAAACAGAAGGTGATTCTACACAGTAGCACTCTCCAACAGGGCCGTGCAGATAACTTTGGCGGTTCAGGTGCTCAAAGTTAAAACAAGGGCACATCTATGAACAAGATTTTTAAGCAGAGTCACGATCCAACACGTTTGTGAAAATTAACATAATCAGAGACCATTGAGTAATAACGGACTGTCTTGTTTGTGGGGATGTTCTGACCACATATTTTGCTAACAACCCACATTCATCTAGAGTCTGATATGGAATCACGCTGTTCATCATTGTAGATTCCACCTTCTCTCCTTAAGCCGGGTGTGCACTGTGCAGCTTTTTTACTCCTAGCATTTAGCTCCATCTCAAACTGTAGGACTTCCTCTCAGACGAAGTTAACAAGACATGTTCTCACACTGTACGACCCGATGCTCGGATCCGACCTGACTGAAGACACCGTACGTGTGGTAGCAACACGTCAGACCTTTCAGTCCAAAAATCCAGAGGCTGTTGTGTTGTTATTGATGTCTGTTGTCCTTTGGACTTGCTGTAGGACGACACAGAAGAAGGAAGATGAGAGAAAGGAGGTAAACAGGGTTTTGGGTCAGTTTTGGAAGGTCTTATAGGCTTGATACACGGGAGGCGACATCGCCTGTCCTCCAGTCATCTTCAATGAGACATGCGCGACGAAGCGATAATCGCGGGTTACCCTCCTAATAAGTGAAACGCAAAAAACATGCGTGTGAAATTTTGCGCTCGTACACGTGTCGTGCACAGGCGACCCAGCGACACGATCCCAGAAAGTTGAACTATTTTCAACTTTTCATCGCTGTCGCTCGGACGAGGACCAATCAACGGAGGTTTGTTTCATTCACTGGCATATGAGTGGACAGGATGCTCCGTACATCTTCGAGAAAACGTGGAGGAGAAGTTGATCCTTGCTGTGACGGATTTCCAAGAACTGTACAATATTTCTACCAAAGAATGGAGAGATATTCACAAAAAGGCCGCGGCGTGGGAAATTGTTGGTGCCAGGATTAACACAAAATTTTTAACTCTGAACAACTTAAATAACCTCAATTCCCTCCAACCTGACACAGCCAATCAAAACAACGGAAGATTCAATTTAGCCATGGGAGAGAACGCGTCGACGGCTTTGCCGCTGCCGCGGGTTGCCTCCCGTGTGTCAGGTAATAAAATTGAGAACGACAAATTTCGCTGATTGCGGTCGTTTGCCGCCTCCCGTGTATCGAGCCCATTACTCTGAGTGTAACTGTCCGTGGTGCTGATCAGGAGGGAGCAGGCGCTGTCCGTGGTGCTGTAGAATAAGTTTCACAGCTAGTGCGTGGTCTATGAGTCAACACTGGCTCAGAGAGCACATGGCATAAGGACTCCAGACAGTTGCAACATTTACAACAAATGTTCACAAACCAGTTAAAGGGATGAAGGCAGCCCTGGTGAAAACTGAAGAGGGAGAAAGGCTCAAATCAGCCATGCAGCTGGTTTTTGGGCTTTTGAGGACCCTTAAATAGAAAACCTAAAGGAGCCCACGTTTAGAGTCAGAGTTCCGTATTGGGGTAAAATCTGGAATCTTTTCAGCAAGGAAGCAAAAGATGCGGGGTCAATTATTACATTTAAATTCAGTGCTTATTGGAAATATATCAAAGAAGTTTATTTTGTTTGGGCAGAGCTCAATATGAGTTCTTCTATCTGCTTCTCTTTATTCGTGGGCTATTTTGATCCAGTTTTTTTTTTCTCCCTTGAATAAAAAACAAACTATCAAATGACAAAAAGCAAAGCATCAATATTAGGATGGAACCGGATGCATCAAGTACTTGGAGTGTTTGGATGTTGTGTGAAGCCGATTGGTTCTGGGTGAAGACGACGCATTAGTGGTTACTGTATGTGATGTCACACATGGTAACATGACTACGTTTACACACGGCTGAAACAAGAGTGGAATCTGAACACGTTGACATTCTTACTATTTCCAAAATAGTCTCAGTGAGTTTTGGTGTTTCTCTGGTTAAAATTAAATCAAATAAACGAATAAAAATGCATTCATGTTTCTAATCTAGCACACATCAGCCTTCATGCTCCTGCGCCTCTAGACAATAGATGCACAGCTAGAAAGAGAAACACAAATCAGAAGGTGTCCCATTGCTTTTCCTCCTCACATTGTCATGTGCATGGATACAGGTGGCCAATAATGTCCTATTAGGCTTTTTGTAATTTACCAGAATGTATCAACTGTGAATAGCAGCTGCTAAGCAAAGCGGAAATTGAATGCTCTGCTCATCAGTCAATGTTTGGCCATATGGCTTATCATATGGCATATCAAATCATTCTTTTTATGGATTCAGTATTTGGAATCCAAGCACAATATCTCATTTCCTTGCATTCACATACACATTAACACCCTCTTCTAATGAAAACATGGGATTTTAAATGTGATATCAATAGTATAGTTGACACATTTAAATGTTTTATTTTTTTATTTTTCCATTTTAATTTGTCTTTTGGGACAACCTGGAGGTTTTTTGCACCCTTGCAGCAGAACACTCGAGCATCTGAGCCATTCAGTCTTTTCTGATGGCGCTACTGATCGAGTGGCCCTCATTGTTTTGCTTCATCCGTCACTTTACACCAACTGTCTTCTGACAAGCCTGACCAGGACAAATTACCGAACAAAATACGGTGTCCCACGACCCCAGAGAAAGAAAAATGAGATCTGCTCAGGTGCTCCTCACTCTGTCACGGTTCGAAAATGGCCAGCAGTGAAAGAAGATATTTACTTGCAAATTAAGTGGAAAAAGGGTCTTTGTGGCAGAAGTCAATTGAAATTTCTTCAATCAGCTGCAAAAAAAAAGGCACAATCGTGCCGAAAAACGAGTGCAGCAAAGTACTCTTAAAGCCATTTAGCAGAATCAAAATGAGCTTACTCTGTTTAAAATTCCTTCCACATTCACAAGTAGAATTGATTATGTAAAAAACTGCTTTATTCTAACAGAACAGAGGAAGCCCTTTACATTACACAAAGAACGCTTCCTTTGACTCCTCAAGTGAATCGACTCTTTTTTTTTTTTTTTGAGGAGCCGGTTTTTCTGCACGGGGATCATTTCTAATTGAGGTTTTTGTTGTTGTTGTTGTTTTTGTTGCCCAGGTGACAGAAACCCGAACAGGCCCTCTTGGGTGTAGTAACTACGACAACCTGGACTCGGTCAGTTCGGTGCTCGTTCAGAGCCCTGAAAATAAAGTCCAGCTGCAAGGTTTGTGTGGAGTTCACATCTTCTTTTACTCTTCTCACGATTTGTTTTTTGGAGATTAAAGATCACCTCTTTAAACTTTAAGCACATGAAGAAAAAGGGAGTATCTGTTTGGCATACAAATGTAGATTTATAGGTTTTATTAAAGAGCAAGTCACCCCTTACAAGAAGCGTACTTCACTCCCACTTCATGTTTGAAAAATGCAACAAATGCTGTTGCCTAGCAGACTGAGAGGGTGGAGCCTCTACAAATACTCACACTCACGACATTGTGACATCATAATCTACCAGTTTACATCATAGCATACCTCTTAGCCAATGGCGATGTCAGATTTAAATTCAAATGCAGTGCAGAGTTTTTACCTGACAATGGTACAACACTGACAGTTTCAGGTACAAATTTTAAATTTTAACTAAAATGCACTAAAGTGCAAAACTATTGACTACACGTGTCTGCAGCACGATTAGACACGCATTTATATAGTTTATCAGAAAAAAATAGTTTATTTGGGGGTGACTTGCTCTTTAAGTAAGTTATCAGCCCCACCAACACCGTATTGCCTCTATACCTTCACTGTCTCTCCCCAAGTGCACGTTTTGATGACAGCAATGAAACTAGCTTGATTTTTACAGGCTTGCAAGTGATCCTCCCAGACTACCTGAGGGAAAGTTTCGTGCAGGCTGCTCTGAGCTACATCGCCTGCAATGGAGAAGGCGAGTTTGTCTGCAAAGACAATGACTGCTGGTGCAACTGTGACCCCAAGTTCCCAGAGTGCAACTGCCCTTATATGGACATCCAAGCGATGGAAGAGAGCCTGGAGCGGATCACGGAGACGTGGGGGATGCTTTATAAGGAGTTTGAAGAATCAGGTACGAAATAAATAAGTACAATTTTTTTTTCACATTCCACATGCCATCTTCAGTGCAGCCAAAGTCAGATTTTCATAATACGTCTTTAATAAGAGTGAAGGTGGGAGGTAGGGCTGCACAATATATCGAAAAATTATCGTCATCGCGATAACAGGACGTGCGATAGGCCCATCGCAAAACACGGCAAAAACAGCGATAAATGTGTGGTTCAAACATTTCCATCCGTTTCATACATCCGCTTTTTGTAAACCAGCTCTGTTTTTTACGCGGAAGTATTATTTGACCAATCAAATGTAGTCCTTCTGATATGCGGCCAATCAGATGGTTCCCTTCACGTAATACGCCCGCCCCCTACATAGACCCTTTTGGAAAGCTACACCCGAACTGAGTTAGCGGCGCCGTTCCCTTGTTCGTCATGCTGGCTCAGAGCAACGAACGTTCAAAACTCGCCTTTCTGCGTGGAGTTGCGTGTTCTCCCCATGCATGCGTGGGTTTTCTCCGGGTACTCTGGTTTCCCCCACAGATCACAACATGCCCTATAGGTTAAAAATAAAAAAAATGAAAAAATAAAAAAATTGTAAGTCGCTTTGGGTAAAAGCGTCTGCTAAGCACATAAACAACATTAACATAAACTTTGTGCTGAGGTTTCTGGAATCAGCGCTGCTTTCAAACATGAACGTGATTCCGCTCGGTGTCGTTAATCATTTTTACCGGGCTGACTCCGACACGGCGTCGGTGAACCAACCCACCTTCATGTTGCTAGTGTTAGCCCCAGGCTCCGGTTAGCTTCCAGCTAAAAGGCTACAGCACTCTCCTCCCAGTCCCACCCTGCTAAAGAGGGCCTGGAAAATTTCCCCCACACATCAAAGTGAATTTTCATTTATGAGCTTTTATAACCTTGTTAATCAGGATAGTTGATTTGCTGCTGCACATAAATGGTCAGTCAGACGCTCTGCTAGCCGATTATCTTAGAGGAGCTAGTTCAATTTGTTAGCTTGTTAGCTTGTTATCAGAATCATAGTTGCAGTTTCATCATCTGAGCTGCTTTTTAAGATCTAGATAAACTTGTTCAATTTGGGGTTAAAAACAAACGTTTTCATATAGTTTCCATGTAGTTTTTTTGCCAGTTCCTCTTCTGGAAGGTAGACAATTGTTTTTCTCTTTCCCTCAGAAAATCTTAATATTCTCCTAGTTTGGCCCAGCACAGTTCACTTCCCAATTACAGCAACAGCCTTATATCATAACCACATAAGTGGAGAAAATGTTCAGTAGCAATGAGAGAATTCGCTGTTGCATTTAAGTGATGTAAACTATAATTTAACATTTAAACTTATTTTCTGATTTTTTTTTTTTTATTATTAATTCAGAAAACCCTGGTAAGGGATGTTTTTCTGTATTTGGAGCATCAGAAAAAGTTTTATGGTGGAGGTGATGTTTTAAAGTCACTGAGAAACTGTATGCATGCAGTTTGTTGTTTTGCTGCTAATACAGTAGCAGGTGCAGCTGCTAACACAGTAGCAGGTGCAGCTGCTAATACAGTAGCAGGTGCAGCTGCTAATACAGTAGCAGGTGCAGCTGCATATTTTTGCAATAAAAATGTTATGTTGTAATGGAATTCATGCATTAGTTTTTGTTTGCTTTGAACCCAGAGCAGACGTCACACGCCAGACGACATCAACACTGCATACTTTAGTATTTGTTCATTTATTGCAAGTAATATCGATATCGCAATATTAAGCACTGTTATCGAATATCGCAGGTTTTCCTAATATCGTGCAGCCCTAGTTGGAGGTGAGTTGCACTGACGTACATCTGCCCCTGAGCTGTGAGTCATCGCTGAACTAAGATCCTGGCCTGCTGTCTGCATCTAGCAAATTAACAACACGGCTTAACTGCATTTAAAGATCAAAAAACCTTCATCTTTCAACTCAGGCAGTCTACAATAGGTCTGGAGCAGATTAATCTGCTATAAAATCCAGTTATTGCCAGTCCAGCTCTTCATATCGCCGGGGAAATGGGGATTGAATGGAGGCTCTTAGCACAATGTTTAGTTATTATTGCTGCGCTCGGCCGGTCAGCCTGCCTGGGTGATTATTGCTCAGGTAAAATCAAAATAGTTCTTTCTCTTCGCTTTTTCTCCTTTCCTTTTCAGATTAGCAGCATCCTGTATTGTTACCACACGTAATTATCTATAAAGGTTGTGTTTTAATTGGTGGTTGTGAAGTAAGAGCAAGCGTGTGTTCAGACTGCACACACACACACACACACAGCTTTCATAAATGTGACCTTCTGCGAGACAAAGTCCCAGTCCATTGCGTTACCAGCACCAGCAGATGTCAACCACCACTTACCGATGTGGAGGTCAGGATTTTTTTGTTGTTATAGCTACTTATTACATGTAAAGCCTGAAACTTTTAATGTCTGTGAGAATACAGCAATCAACCAATATGCCACATGCTCTTGAGTCGGTACAAAACATGTTCTTACAATCCAAACATGCTTTCTCACATCAAATGGATCTGACAATATCAGTTTATCCTTTTCTCAACCTTATGAAAAGCCTTAGTTTGCAGTTTGTGGAAGATCTTAATTGCTTGAGGTATTTTAGAAACATTTTAATTTCAATTCAATTTTATTTATAAAACCCCAAATCACGACAAGAGTCGTCTCAAGGCACTTCACATAGTAAACATTCCAATTCAGGTCAGTTCATTAAGCCAATCAGGAAAAAAGTTTCCTATATAAGGAACCCAGTGTCACGACGTGGGCGGAGTGAAGCGGAACAAAGGCGAGGATCCAGACCGGGGAGGAAGCAGGCAGACAGGTAGGATGAATTCCACAGGTTTATTAAGTAAAGACGCACGCTGACACTGGAACAATGACACCACAAAGGAACACAGAACAGCAGGGGTTTACATACATGAGGAACAGGAGCTATGGTGATTGGGAAACAAGAGGCAGGTGGGAGCAATTAACGGAGACACAGACTACAACCTAGGAGAAGACAGGACAGGGTGTGACAGTACCCCCCCCTCAAAGGGCGGATCCCAGACGCCCACAGGAACCAGGAGCAGGGCGGGGGGAGGGGGACCCGGAGGGAGGGCCCAGAGGACGATGGAGAGGCGGCAGGGAACGGCAGAGTCCGGGTGCCGGCGCCTGAGGCAGATGAGGCGACGGGCCCTTGGAGGCCGGCGCCTGCGGCAGAAGAGGAGGCGACGGGCCCTTGGAGGCCGGCGCCTGCGGCAGAGGAGGAGATCTGCAGGCTGGGCCGGCGACAAAGTCACTGCAGGCTGGGCCGGCGACAAAGTCACTGCAGGCTGGGCCGGCGTTGCCCTCAAAACCACCATCGGAACTGGAGACCGTGGAGATGCCGGGCTGGACGGAGCGTCGGCCTCTTGAGTGCAAAGAGCAACCCCAGACGAGACGGCGACGTCATCGGACGAGCCGACTTCAGAGGACGAGGCGACGGCGACGTCATCAGATGAGCCGACTTCATCGGACGAGGCGACGGCGACGTCATCAGACGAGCCGACTTCATCGGACGAGGCGATGTCATCGGACGAGGCCGCGGCGACATCAGACGAGCCGACGTCATCGGACGAGGCGACGGCGACATCAGACGAGACGACGTCATCGGACGAGGCGGCGGCGACATCAGAAGAGGAGGCGACGCCATCGGACGGGACGTCGACATCAGAAGAGGAGGCGACGCCATCGGACGGGACGTCGACATCAGAAGAGGAGGCGACGCCATCGGACGGGACGTCGACATCAGAAGAGGAGGCGACGCCATCGGACGGGACGTCGACATCAGAAGAGGAGGCGACGCCATCGGACGGGACGTCGACATCAGAAGAGGAGGCGACGCCATCGGACGGGACGTCGACATCAGAAGAGGAGGCGACGCCATCGGACGGGACGACATCAGAAGAGGAGGCGACGTCATCGGACGGGACGTCATCAGAAGAGGAGGCGACGTCATCGGACGGGACGTCATCAGAAGAGGAGGCGACGTCATCGGACGGGACGTCATCAGAAGAGGAGGCGACGTCATCGGACGGGACGACATCAGAAGAGGAGGCGACGTCATCGGACGGGACGTCATCAGAAGAGGAGGCGACGTCATCGGACGGGACGTCATCAGAAGAGGAGGCGACGTCATCGGACGGGACGTCATCAGAAGAGGAGGCGACGTCATCGGACGGGACGTCATCAGTAGAGGAGGCGACGTCATCGGACGGGACGTCATCAGAAGAGGAGGCGACGTCATCGGACGGGACGTCATCAGAAGAGGAGGCGACGTCATCGGACGGGACGTCATCAGAAGAATAGGCGACGTCATCGGACGGGACGTCATCAGAAGAGGAGGCGACGTCATCGGACGGGACGTCATCAGAAGAGGAGGCGACGACTTCGGACGCTTCGTCATCAGGGGCGACGACTTCGGACGCGTCGTCATCAGGGGCGACGACTTCGGACGCGTCGTCATCAGGGGCGACGACTTCGGACGCGTCGTCATCAGGGGCGACGACTTCGAACGCGTCGTCATCAGGGGCGACGACTTCGGACGCGTCGTCATCAGGGGCGACGACTTCGGACGCGTCGTCATCAGGGGAGACGACTTCGGACGCGTCGTCATCAGGGGCGACGACTTCGGACGCGTCGTCATCAGGGGCGACGACTTCGGACGCGTCGTCATCAGGGGCGACGACTTCAGAACAGGAAGGGGCGTCGACTTCAGAACAGGAAGGGGCGTCGACTTCAGAACAGGAAGGGGCGTCGACTTCAGAACAGGAAGGGGCGTCGACCACCATCAACTTCGGGTCCAGGGGCGTCGACTTCTGGTCCTTCGATTTTCGGACCGTCGACCTCTGGACCGCTGGCCTCTGGACCGGAACCGGAACCGTCTGCTTCTGGCCCGGAGGAGTCGGCTTCTGGTCCCTCGACTTCTGGACCGCCAGTTTTGGACCGGATCCGGCTCCATCTGCTTCCGGGTCGGTACCCTCCGTCTCTCGGCCCGCTCCGTCGGCTTATGGGCCGGTGCCGTCTGCTTCTGGGCCGGTGGCAGAGCCGCTGCTAGGAGGGCTTGGAGCGTTGAGGAGAGGTGGGAGGTCAGCTCGTCCAGCTGTAGCTCCCTGAGGCTGAGCGTCCAACGGAGCTGGGCCAGCTCAGCCCGCTGACCGGCGAGCTCCGCTGGGGGAACCCCGCGCTCGCTCCTCTGGCCCTGGGACGAGGAGGATAGGGTGTCCAGGTGAGACTCCTTGCGGCTGAGGAGCTCGCGGAACCGGCCGAGCTCCGCCCGTTGCTCCATCAGCCGGGCCGCGATTGCTGCTCCTTCCTCTGCAACCGACGGGGGCTCCAGTTCGGCAGGAGACGGGACTGGTGGTCTGGCCGGGGGCGTGTCCGAACTGCCGCGCCGGGCACGGCCAGCGGCGGGCTCGAAGCTCCGTCCAGAAGCGCTGGGCTGTGGTGGCTTCCGGCGTCTCTCCCCACGCCGTGGACCGACTCCGGGGGAACAGATCGCCAGCCTCGTGCCCTCATAGCTGGAGCGATCTGGCAGCGACTCCCGGTCCAAACATGCCTCCGGTTCCGGGAGGACAGGGAGCAACGCTGCGGCCGAAGGTCGGCGATGCCGGCGGCGGCGAGGCGGAGCTGGGGCTGGAGAGGGAGAAGCCGGCTGGTGGGTCGGGGTAAGCCACTGGAGCAGATTCTCCCAAGGCAGAGTCTCCCGTCTGGATCCATGGGTGCGGGTGGTGTCATTCTGTCACGACGTGCGCGGAGTGAAGTGGAACAAAGGCGAGGATCCAGACCGGGGAGGAAGCAGGCAGACAGGTAGGATGAATTCCACAGGTTTATTAAGTAAAGACGCACGCTGACACTGGAACAATGACACCACAAAGGAACACAGAACAGCAGGGGTTTATATACATGAGGAACAGGAGCTATGGTGATTGGGAAACAAGAGGCAGGTGGGAGCAATTAACGGAGACACAGACTACAACCTAGGAGAAGACAGGACAGGGTGTGACACCCAGCAGGTCGCATCAAGTCACTGACTAGAGTCAGTGACTATACAGCAATCCTCATACTAAGCAAGCATAAAGTGACAGTGGAGAGGAAAACTCCCTTTTAACAGGAAGAAACCTCCAGAGGATCCTGGCTCAGTATAAGCAGCCATCCTCCACGACTCACTGGGGATGGAGAAGACAGAGCAGACACACACACACACACACATGCACGAACACGCGCACACACACACACACACACACACACACACACACCAAGCAATGTGTCCATGGTTACACCGTGATTGCTTAGTAAATATTCTATTTGGTGAGAGATAAACTTTATTGTATTTATCCTAGTGAATCTATTGTTAAATGGGTAAACTAGTAGTAGTACATCCAACGTCAAGGAAACGAAATGTTATTATGAGGAGAGGGAGAAAGTTTAAGTGGTTAGCAGCAGTGTGCTAGACGATGGCCCCCTCCATGAGGCCACCACAGCTCAGCAGAACATCATTGTAGCTTCTTCTGGGGAGAAAAACACTTAGAGAGAAAATAAAGTTAACAGCTGAAGTAGCATGAAATAATAGTTAAAGAGCAGATTGTAGAAGAAAGTAGTAGAGTGTGAAAAGTGGTCAGTGTATCCTCCAGCAGTCTAAGCCTATAGCAGCATAACTACAGAGAATCTCCCTTCAGAATCTTCCCTACTTTACATGCTGAATTATTACTTTTAGTTCTTTCTTGTGCAGTTTGAGATGGACTAAAGCAATTATCTTTCTTTCTCTACCTTATTTAATACATTTTATACTAAACCAACTAATTAAACCAACAATTGAGTTTCCCGCTTCATCCCCCTACTGGTAGAAAATGGAATTGCAACTGCTGTAGAGCGCTGTAGCTAGCACTAACAGCAAGCTTTGTTTCCATCCAGGGTAGTTCATGGGACGAGGAATTGACCAGGAGATAGGATGTCCCAGTCCTCTCGGCTGTTGTGTCTCCATTCAAATCCAGGCGTTTCAGATCTTAGCACAGATGCCAGCATATCGCGAATGTGCGAAAATGCTTTGGCAGTGATGTCACTGATCAGCGCCAAAAAGTGCCCACAGTACTACTGTGACAGTAGCATTAATATTATTAAAAGTATTTATTCTATCAAAGTGTATCATGATTTCATCCATTAAGAGGATGAGAGCAGCTGTGTGATGTAAAATGTGGTGTTCAATGACCAGATGAAGTGCCGTTTTTTTTAAAGCGCTCTGTGAGACAACGAGCCCCGTGAATGATGTCCGTGGGGGAATTTCTCCGTGTTTTCTGGTGTCAGGAGTTGGATTTTAAATGCGATTGGTTCTTATTGCTGCTGGACCTGACTGCAGCCTTTGACACTGCTGACCATCACCTGCTACTGGAGAGGCTGAGAGACTGGGTAGGCCTATCAGGATCTGCTCTGGAGTTTTCTCCTCTTATCTCTCTGAGCGCTCCTTTTCTGTGGCCGTCTCCAAGTTTAGGTCCTCCACCACCTCTCTTACCCATGGTGTCCCACAAAGATCTGTGCTGGGGCCTCTGCTCTTCCTCCTCTATCTGCTTCCTCTTCAGCACATCCTGAGCTCCTTCAAAGGAATCTCCTACCATCTTTATGCAGATGACATCCAGCTGTACACCTCCTTTAAGCCCCATGAGATGTCTAAGCTGCAGCTGTTACACATCTGCTTAGACTCTATCAAAACCTGGATGGTGGGAGCTTTCTTCAGCTGAATGAAGATAAGACTGAGATCCTCATCTGTGCCCCAGACAAGCTGGTTCCCAAAGTCAGACACTCTCTTGGTCAGCTTGCTTCTCACACCAAACCTTCTGTCAGGATTCTTGGCGTGACCTTTGACCCAGCTCTCACCCTGGATTCTCATGTCAGTTCTCTTGTTCGCTCTTCCTTCTTCCATCTCAGGAACGTTGCTAAGCTGAATCTCATTCTGTCCCGCTCTGAACTTGAGACAGTTCTCCACACCTTCATCTCCAAACCAATCAGCTTTAGAAGTTCCACTCAGCTACTCCACTGGGCCATTCGCAGTACCTACCCCTGATCAGGATCTGGAAGGTTCTGGAAAACGGCCATTCAGCCGGCCTGGTCAGATGGTGACAACCGCATGTCTGGAGGTTCTTGTAAATGGACCCTGAAGTTCCGGGAGTGGAAACACAGCTATTGTTAGCACAAGCCACCTGATACTAAGCCATGTGTTACAGCCCAGGCATCTAGGAGACCTGGGCAACACGTAGGACTCACGACACGAGTGATAAAGGTTAACAAAGGTTTTTAATTCATTTTTTTTCCTTCTTTTTCAAAACAAAAACACAAGTGGCTCTTAGCCCAGCAACAGCCGAGCTCTAAACCACTCAACCACAACACTGAAAAACCACCAGTGATCTTAATCACGCCACAGTTTTTAATATATGACAACAAACAGCAATACCAATCACAGTCCAAGTCCAAGTGGGAGACAACAGGCCGGACGAAAGGCAGCTCTGAACTGTTGCTCCACTGCTGATGTGCTCCAGCAGGTCCTCTGGTGCAGGGTGGAGCCAGGTTGAGCAGACAGGCCCAGTCTACAGGCAAATGGAGCTCCAGGCAGCTCCTCAGCTGCACAAAAATGAAACAACATCAATAGCTCTGGATGTAAAGCCATGAAGTAAAAAGACCCACAATCTAAGACAAAAAAACGTTCTTACTCACAAGTCCAGTAGCAACAAAGCCAGGTCACCATCAGTTCAGGATTGTGAAGCTTGTGTGTGACACTCCAATGTTCACTCTGGTTTAAGCTCTTTGTTTCACCTCCAAAGAAATGCCTCTCCTCCTTTTACTTCCAGGCTTGACCATGATACCTACATAAAAGAAAAATTCTTCTTTTTGATGGTCAGCAAGCTGAAAAAGCTAACTGCTAGCCTTTTTGCTACTGGCACAGTAAACATGTATTGCTGTAAAGCAGGTAGATGCTGCCCATTATTGTTCCTACCGCTGCCACTAAACTATTAAGTGCATTTCTGGTCTGGAAAGGGTTGCAGAACAGTGTCTGGTGCCAAGCTGCTCAAGCTTAAGGCTCAAAAACCACTGAAACCTGTTTGAAACCAACGTGTTAATAAAACTTAGGCTACAACTGTTAATAATAGTTTAAAATGTTATGTTAAGATGCACTGTGTGTGTGTGTGTGTGTGTGTGTGCGTGTAACCGAATACAAAATGAAGTCTAACTTTTCGAAGAATCCCTGTCAGATGTTGTGTCCCAGTTCAGGGATTGTTGGTAGAAATCAAATATTCAAGTTTGAATTCAGATTCCACATTTATCACCCAGAAACAAAAACGATGCCACGGTTTCATCAAAATGCAAGTGTGAATCTCTCTCTCTCTCTCTCTCTCTCTCTCTCTCTCTCTCTCTCTCTCTCTCTCTCTCTCTCTCTCTCTCTCTCTCTCTCTCTCTCTCTCTCTCTCTCTCTCTCTCTCTCTCTCTCTCTCTCTCTCTCTCTCTCTCTCTCTCTCTCTCTCTCTCTCTCTCTCTCTCTCTCTCTCTCTCTCTCTCTCTCTCTCTCTCTCTCTCTCTCTCTCTCTCTCTCTCTCTCTCTCTCTCTCTCTCTGAGCATCACACTCGGCTGTAGGTTGGTCGTGTGCCACATGAACAATAGTTGACAACAGAAACAACCCATAACTATTAGTTAGCTCTAGTTACAACCCCTGACGTGTTGTATACACAAGATAGAAACATGAATGTGAGAAGATGCGCTTTGAAACAAAGTTTTTTCCCTCTTTGTGGACGTAAATTCTAACCGCTCACGCTAGAAACTCAGGTGTCTTCTGTCTTGTCCCAGTTTTCCAACCCTCATATTTCAACTTGGTATCCAGAAGATAAACAAACCCACAGCACATGTTTACGAAAGGCTCCTTGAAAACACAGATGAAAAGACTTCCAAAAAATATGGATGTGATATTTGCCGTTCAAACACTGGATGTTTGAAGTAGCGCAGAGCAAGATCAGGTAAACTCTTCTGCTGCTCTTGTCTGTTTTTACTGAAAATCTGCTCGGCATTCTTCTACTACCTCACGTCTTTTTAACTTGGTTGTCTTGAATAATAACACTAACATTACTTCATTCTGACTCTTTTTCAGGATTGCTCGGGTAAAAAAACTAAAACTTTATTCTCTTGCATCAAAAATTCAGAGAGAAATAAAACAAAAACGGCTGCTTTTGTATGCTAGGATGACCGATATTCTCTGTGTCAGACTGTAAAATCCCACAATAAGCATCTTTTTTCTTTGTTTCTGAAGCCAGCGCTGCTGTATCGTCCTCTGTAGGTGATGTTTTTAGATGTAAGCACACGAATGTTTATGCCGATGCCATAAAAGCAGCACTTCTTTTCTGTTGTTACAGATGAATTCAAGGCTTTTTATGCAAGACTTCCCCAGAGCTACTTTTTGAATGTGTCGATGATACAGCACTTGTGGTCCTTGGACAGCCTGTTTCAGTGGCGGTACGAGCAGCTGGAGAACAGCATGCGCGTCCTCTCCAAACGAGCCCAGAGAGTCATCTTCAAACTCTTTAGTCTCAGTAAAAGATGTCACCGGCAACCTCAGGTTCGCATTCCAAGGGAGAGGTGAGAGCACATTTTCATTATCCTCTACCGCCAGTTTAGCACTTTGAATTATTGATGCACCCAATTTATCTTGATTTCCCAAAGCTTTCATGCATTTCTGGTGCGGTTAAAGTCACTCCAGTGAAACTTCGAGGCTTTTCCCCCCCTGTAGTTTTATTCTTGTGCAATCGTTGTTCAGTCCCTGACATCAACCCCTCGAGGAGTTTAGGTTTTGGCATTTTTCACCCAAACCTTCTTTTTATGAAGTCACAACTTTCAATTCTTTCTTGAAAAAAAAAAAACTAAAACTTTGTGGGTAGAAGAAAACAAGCTGCCGTCACTGCAGCGGCACCTCACTTGTCACACTTCCTCCTTACTCTGAAGAAAGTTATTGTAAAGTATTACAATGCTGAGTCCCATTTGTGCATCCTTCCCTAAGCACATATGCTGCATACGGTTGCAGTCAAAGCAGCCACGTTAAAGTACTCCAGGGATATTCTTTGGTAACTTTTCAAAGGGCTGAGGTAGGCAGTACTATCCTTGTTTGTGTTTGGAACCAAAAGGATTTGAATGAAAGTCAGAAAGCAATCTGTAAATCTTAAACTGGTTAACGTTCCAGTCAACCCCGTTTGATAGCGGCCACAGCTTTGCCATCTTAGCAAATACGAAAATGGCTACCACTCTGTTGGTTTTTAGAGATGCTGGGCTGTAGTTGGATGCAGTGGTACCGGAGCGGCTTTTACAAGACATGCTCTAAGTCGCAGTCTTCCCGGACCACCGTCCTGCTTCAGCTCAGCTGATTTAAGGCAATTAACACGCCGTTGCAGAACTTTAGAAAGTTTTTTTTTATTGGAGTCAGATGTGTTGGAGCGTAGGAACACTGAAATCATGCAGGGCGGGGACATGAGTTTGACACACCTGGTATGTGAGAACAGACTGAACTAGATACTGCCTGCCTGAGGTGGCGGCAAAATAAATATGAAATATGAACTACAAAATAAATACCTCCACAATTTGTTGCTGAAAATTGAGGCAAACTTTCCAGTTTAAATGCACAGCCATGTATTTTTTGGGTTCAGCTTTTTGGGCTGATATAGTTTCCTCAACGTAAGATCATCTCAGTTCAAACTGAATGTTTACAGACAGTTGTTATGTTATGAATCAAAAGGGTCAAATTTTTACCATCCACAATGACCAGAGTAACCTTTCATCTAAAAGGTAAATGGCCTGTATTTGATATAGCGCCTTCTAGAGTCCTCGGACCCCACCAAGGCACTTTACAACACAATCAGTCATTCATCCATTCACACACACATTCATACACTGGTGGGGATAAGCTACGATGTAGCCACAGCTGCCCTGGGGCGCACTGACAGAGGCGAGGCTGCCGAGCACTGCCGCCACTGGTCCCTCCAACCACCACCAGCAGGCAAGGGGGGTTAAGTGTCTTATCCAAGGACGCAACAACAGTGACAAACTGAGTGGGGCTCGAACCTGCAACCTTCCGATTACGGGGCAAGCACTTAACTCCTGTGCCACCGTCCCCCCTTCTACAGGCATAAACTCACTTTCTATTTGGCCTTCAAATCCAGAAGGTTCTGCTCAGGTCTTGTTTGCATACATGAAGTCATAATAAACTGTCAAGGTCTCCTGCAAAAGTCCTTCTCTCTCTGCATAAAAGCCAGACTGCTGGATTTGCCAGAATAGGCCAGAAATGATAAATAATGAGTTTATTAAAACATGAATTACTTCCCGATTAATTCATTTTCTAGCTGATTCCCGAACCGGCCTGTTCGGGACAAGCGTCTTTGAGACATCTCTTTTGACATACAAAAACCTCTTTGCACACAGCAACCTGACACAGCCAGACGGCTCTCTTCAAGAGCCAAACTTCCACCTTGTAAGAATGATATCCTGTGGTCAAATTTGGTTATGGCAGTCCATTGTTTTTAGCACAACTATCACTCTCTCACTCCCCTTCTGTGAGTGTTGTGGCTGTTCCAGTTACGGATCAATGCCAGAATATTCTAGATGACAATCAAACACGAGTCATACACAATAAGATAAGTAGATAAATACATTGTCATATTTGCTGTTAGCACTTTTGATGTTTTACGGTAGAGAGTGCTTAGTACACTTATTACGGCAGCACAAAAGAAGTGTGGTTGTTTGCCGTCTGGCTGTTAGCTCGCTGTTGAAACTCTGAACAACTCATTAAAGGGGGTAAAAATCCACGATTGACTAATTATTGACTTCAAACACACATTTCTCTGCTGACTATTAACTTCAAATTCACCGTTAGCATCGTTAGCTCAATGTTAACCCCTAGCCTACTTTACCCGGTATTAGAGTGAAGCAAAAAGATGACGTGGCTTCTTAGGGGTACAAGAAACTACTTGTGGGTGACTTCCATTTACTGGCTCTGGAGCTTTTTGCCTGTTGTTGTTGAATTACAAATGCCTGCGAAGCATTAACACGCTGCAGATCCGCTTATCCGGAGTTGGGTCGCGGGAGCAGTAGCCTAAGGCAAGAGGCCCAGACTTCCCTCTCCCCAGCCACTTGGGCCAGCTCTTCTGCGGGAATCCCAAGGCGTTCCCTGGCCAGGTGAGAGACATAGTCCCTCCAACGTGTCCTGTGTCTACCTTTAGGTCTCCTCCTGGTTGGATGTGCCCAGAAAACCTCACCAGGGAGGCGTCCAGGAGGCATCCTGACCAGATGCCCGAGCCACCTCAACTGGCTCCTCTCGATGTGGAGGAGCAGCAGGACTACTCTGAGCCCCTCCCGAATGACCGAGCTTCTCCCCCCATCTCTAAGGGAGAGCCTAGCCACTCTGCGGAGAAAACTCATTTCGGCCGCTTGTATCCACGATCTCGTTCTTTCGGTCACTACCCAAAGCTCATGACCATAGGTGAGGGTAGGAACGTAGATCGACCGGTAAATCGAGAGCTTCGCCTTCTGACTCAGCTCTCTCTTCACCACGACAGACCGGTACAACGCCCGCATCACTGCAGATGCAGCACCAATCCGCCTATCGATCTCACGCTCCAGTTTTCCCTCACTCATGAACAAGACACCGAGACACTTAAACTTCTCCACTTGGGGCAGGACCTCATCCCTGACCCGGAGAAGGCATTCTACCCTTTTTCGAATCAAGACGATGGTCTCAGCACCTTTAGAGGAGCTGATTCTCATCCCAGCTGCTTCACACTCGGCTGCGAACCGCTCCAGCGAAAGCTGAAGATCACATTCTGATGAAGCCAACAGGACCACATCATCTGCAAAAAGCAGAGAACTGATCCTCAGGCCACCAAACCGGATGCCCTCCACACCTTGGCTGAACCCAGAAATCCTGTCCATAAAGGTTATGAAGAGAATCGGTGACAAAAAGCAGCCTTGGCAGAGTCCAACTCTCCCTGTGATTATTCCACAGTAGAATTCCTACAAATTGCACCTTTAATGTTGCACTGAATGAACACAGTTGTTGAGGTAGGGAAATACCTAAAACATGTAGGAGGGGGTCCTCAAAACCTGGATTGCACACCACTGATGTGGCTTTTATTCTAAACACGACAAGATTGGATGTTTACTAAAAAAGCAACTGACCCAACTTATCCCATAATTCCCTCTGAGAGGTTTTCCTGTGAGCTTTTTACGTCGTACTGAAGATTTATTCCGTTTTCACAGACTTGTGGATCATTATTATTACAGTTGTTGTCCAACCGGTTCCTTAGCTTTCCAGGTTCATGCTGTCGGCAGCAGGGTTATTTTATGCAGCTCAACATAATTCAGTGCAAAGCTTTAAAAAGACATTTGTTTACTCTTGAACTTTTAGATGCAAAGAAGAACAGTCTGAGAATCGAGCGTGTACACACAGGCCGCTCCAGCCTCCCCCTCTGCAGTTTTCTGTGCTTTAACATTAATCTCCTTCCATTTTTGTAGCTGAGTGAAGTCAGTCATGCTTTTCATGCCAGAAAACAGTCACCTGTCAAAGGAACTGTAGACATGCCAATGCAGGGGTGGTGAAGAGGTGTTTTCAGAAGGTGATGCATCTCGCCGCCGCTGTCAGTCACACTACTTCCGTTTATTTCAGCAAACATGGTAATGGCATCAGCGCCGTGGCAACGGCACAGAGATTAACTTCCAGATTAATCCACAGAGGATTGTTGATGTCCAGCCTTACTGTCTTTTCTCTTGGTGTTCCCGCTCCTTAATTGTCCTTGTTCTCCGCACCACCATGCCAAACACACATTAGTCACTGATCTATGCAGCCGATATTCCCATCCACTCGCCAGGAAGTTTCATCGCCTCCTTGTAAGCAGTGTTTATCTCTGTTATTACAGTCACATCAACTTTGATGCATTCCCTTCCTTTGTTCTCTTTATGGAAATCTCCATCCGCAGTGGCAAAAAAGATCCAGAGAAGAATATTTATAAGTCTGCCTGGGAGAGAAACGGAAGCTCTTTCTTTAACATCCTGTTCGCGCCACTTGAGATTGATGAGAGATATGTGACTGATGATGCTTCCTCAGGGTAGCTTCTCCGCTGTGCCGACAATTATGAGTCAAAGCAGCAGACAGTAGCCTTTGTTCAGAGGATACGATGGTACTGCCCTTTTTTTTTTAGTTAAAGAGACATTATGGAAGTGTGACAGCCAAATCATGTATAGAAATAATAAATGTCTTCTTCATACATTCTCCTGCAATGCCCTGGTCCTGTAGAATGAGCCCTGGCATTTTTACTGTGATTGCCTGTTTTTCTGTAAAATCGCAGAAAAAGAGAGATGCTCGGGTCGAGCAGGCTTCTTCATGCGCGTTCACGCTCAGGCATCGCCCGTAGCGTTCGCTATCAGTAGCTTTAGCAGCAGAGAGAGAGGCAGTGCCACTTTGTCGCTGTTCCTAACGCCTAGTGACAAAGCTAGCTACATTTCTGAGGACCCTTAGCTACTTTCTGTAAAACTTTCTTCTAGATATTTCCTGCAAATTAGCAACAAAATAGCCATTTTGAACCGTTCTTTGGTTTGACGTTGTTTCAGCTGTCATCAAGGACATAAAAGTGAATGTTACTAGAGTGTAGCTCACCTAGTAAGATGTCTGACTCCCATGCAGAAGACCTGGGTTTGATTCTGGATGTGAACATAGTTCATTTAGAGTTTCTTTTTTGCATGAATGGTATATTTTTTTTACAGTAAGATGCCCAAATTTTTATTTGAGACTCGCCGAACGGCATTGAATTCACAGATAAAAAAGATGTGGGTTCAACTTTCATTTTGGAACAATTTTTCAAGCAAGGGAAGGGAATGATCTGAGCATGCAGGAGGACTGACCCATCTTAAACCTTTGTTGGCTGTGCTGAAGAGAAAGGTACAGAACCAAATTATTTAATTAATTAGCTGTGCATTCTTCTGTCCTCTGTCCTCCGGGCCACGCACACACACAAGGGACTGTCTCAGCTGTTATTTTCGTTAAGGAGTGTGCACGTACAGCATGCGCGCCTCGTGCACGAGCCTACTATTGAAGCTGCCGTTACGCTTTTGGCCTGAGGGGGCAATCGCGAGCATAAAAATTCAAAAGTCCGTAAAGTCCCTTTAAGTTTGACCGTTGAAACTCAACTTGTCATCAAAAACCATTGTTTCAGTATAAAAAAAATAGCTTTTATTGTGCAGAGGCAGGTCAGAGCCAGCAGAATCCTGTCGCCTTGCCAAATGTAATAAAATATAAACTCATATTTAATTTCATAGATATCTGAAGATCAATTTTCTTTTCACTGAATACATGAATTATTGTAAATCTCCTTTTAAGGGAAGAATTCTGGTTTAGTGAAGTATGCAATGTGTTGGTTGGAAGGACGAGGCATCATGTGCAGTTGGCACAGAAATGTTAAAAAGAGGCTTCATCTTATTGAATGCACAGATTTGGTGACTCATTGGAAAAAGTTTGAAAAATATACCTGAAGAGTCCTTTAAAGATCAACTTTACTCATATTTTTAATACATTTGCAATGGTCTCTAGTTGGAATGCCTTGTAAGTCAAACTCTGGGGGGAAAAGCTCAGGTTCGCCTGTTTCAGGAGATAGAAGGAAGTCACATCAGAGTTGAGCTTCAGACGGCAGGATTTGGCGTCTTATTTTCTGATATTTGGACATCTTACCTCTGATTGGCTAACAGCAGCGGGACTTTACCACTGACTCTGTTCTGCAATATTGGTGCTTTGTCTCCACAACAACACAAGCCTGAAGGAGTTCTGCTGTGTGGTGGATTTGCTAATGCTAACTGTTAGTTTCTACTAATTGAGACATTCTCTGATGTTTCCGAGATGCTAAACCAACAACAGCCTTCCCCGTAGTGAGTCAAGGTGGGTGAAACCATGAATGTTAGTCCGTGTGTAAGCGTGTGAATGGGTGAATGACTGATTGTGTTGTAAAGCACCTTGGGGGGTTCTAGGACTCTAGAAGGCACTATATCATATAGGGATGTGTATTGGTAAAATTCTGGCGATACAATACGTATTACGATACAGGGGAGACGATACAATATATCACGATATATTGCGATACATTCAGTCAGACGATACTGGCAATTTTTTAGACAAAATTTACTGTAGGAAAATTCAATAAACAGTCCAAACTGATACTTAACATGTTTAACCATAACAGAGGGACTTACATTTAAATGGTGGAAACAAAACCCATTACACACTGCTGCCAACTAGTGGTTGGTGTTTGAATTGCAAAACAAGAAAAGAAAATACACAAATGTTTGCATGTAAATTCGTCCAAAAGTTAGACACGCAACTTTTGAATATCGATATAATATCGCTGGGGAAAATATCACGATATATTGCCATAATCGACATTTTCTTACATCCCTAATATCAAATATAGGCCATTTACCATTAAGTGACCATGTGACATAGATCTGTCAGGATTTTCAAATCCTAGAAATTCCCCGTCTATTTGCTACCAGAGCTAATGCAGGAGGCAGGTGTAGGAGACTATTTTCATGTTCAGCCTGCATGAAAAGCTCAGAGTGACCCATTGCAATCAGGAATAATCATAAAAAATGCTTTTTTCAGTGCAGTTGACCTTTAAAGGAGGGAGTGGATAATGAGAAAAATGCTAAATGTTTCCCCACAAGACTCTAGTTTGATTATTGAGTAGAAAAATCAGCTTTTCTCATTTTTTCTAATCAGTTGTCCCAGTTTTGGATGATTTTATTTTAATTATTTTTGTTTTCAGTTTAATTTTAGGAAACCAAATAATCATCTATGTTGTCTCAGACGTTCTGGAGCAGAAACACACCACCACAGTAACGAAGCCAGCTAGTCAAAGTAGACTCGATCTCTGCGTCGAGTCGTCTCAGGAAATAATTCTAAACACTTCCTCCACATCATCTAGCTATGAGACGTTCTTGTCGTTTCACATATTTTCTTCAGATTTTATGTGTGATTTATTCCCTTTAT